>NC_087213.1:12149233-12288926 GCF_015104395.2 Macrobrachium nipponense | reverse complement strand
ACTGTATATACAAGCAAAAGTTCATACGTTTGTTACACTTTTGATGTGCACTTGCGAATTTAGCTAAATTCTCTCACCAGATTATGCTGATTTGTGATGTTAGTTCATGAGAATAAATGAACCGCTTACCGTTTAACCACTTAGGGGCTGTTACTTGGTTCAAAGTGTAGTGGCAAAATGCAAAAGAGATGCTGGAAAACATTCTCATAGACTCCTATTTTAGAAATGGTTGTAATCAAAAGATTTCTTTTATGTGTTTGTATTCCAGTCTTCTTGCCTGGAGATACGGGTGGCAGAATGGTAGTGTGTCCTAGTTGACACGGTGGGTTTGAAGACTGATGTTTACGCTGCCTGGGAATTAGGGTAGGCCTGTCCTACCTGCTATTACATGATATTCCACTTATATAAATATTGCATATTATATGGCTAGGTATTCACGCACAGGTATACTGTCAGTCTCCCTGTCAGCTCATCATAACTGTCGTTAAATGTACGTGTGGACGACAGTTTGTGGGCGGAGTCAGTCCGCTCACCAGAACTGATGGAATTACCTAAAGTTCTTTCGACTGACAGATGATCGCATGTGTGGATGAGTAACCAACAATTTTATGAGACACTTCGCTGCTGGATTTCGCTTGGGAAAGATCTCAGCGACTCCAACCAGAATATGAATAAACTATGTATAGGACTTAATTAATTTCATTGTTAGACCATGCAGCGCTATTTGTAGAGCGCTGATTCTAGATCATATATGATGAATAAAGACTATTTCCATGTAATAAATACAATTTGGTGTAGACCTAGACCAATGTCGTGCCTTTTTAGGAAAGGTGTAACTAGTGAAAGTAGGCTTCACGGTCCATTTCATAAAAATCCAACCGCCAGGTCTGATTTCACCTTATTCATCAATATTGTATGAGAATAGACATCTCTCTTTAATAGGCAATATTTTAGACCATACTCAGTTATGCCGTTTAGCTTCTTTTCTATTTGGAAGTGAATTGCCGCAGCAGCTAGGCTATGTAGCTCCACTCCTTATCAGCTAGCGGAGTTTCCATCGCTGCCATACATTGTGTTGCCACGATAAAGGCTAGGCGAGAAATGAGGGCAGTAAGCCTTAGCCAGCGACCTCGAGTTGACTGTCTGACTGACAGTTCTACTCTTTACGAGTGGATGCTCATTCGGCGGACTGACAGCCGGTAAACCTGAGCGTGAATACCCAGCCTATGAGGGTCAGTTTTTGTGCATTCACAGTTGTTTTATCAGTAGTTTGATAATGGATTAAAATTCAGATTTTGTTTTTTTCTAAATCACTGTTGTCTTTTGATAACGAGTCTAGTGTGAAACTAATTACCTATCATGAAAAAGGAGTGACCTATTACAAATTGTCGTTTAAGTATCATGTTAATGTAAAACAATTATTGCAGTCAGAATTATGATTATTCTCTAAAACATGTACTTGCAACTTTAAGTAAGATCATTTTCCCTGATTATGTGCATCATTTAGCTGTGTTTATATATACTATACCTATTTTAATTATATATCTGGATATATCTTTTGAAGTTTTCAATTCAATGTTCTTTAATTTTGTTTTATTGTGAGAAATTCACTGCACTTTGCATCACATTGTTAATAGTACTACTAATTTCATAGCACTCTTTGATTTCAGAATATGTTTTAATGTAAGGCGCTGTTTAGGAGCTACAAGTTGATTTTTATTCTTGAGAAAATTTTCATTGTCTGGCATGGATTTGGAGATACCTGTACTGTTCAGTGGATTTATCAGTTTCTTGAAGAGCCTGTATGAATTATTTTTGAGGTGTTGTTATGCTAGGTATCATTAGAAATATTTTAATGAAGTTCAAACCATTGTCTAGCTAGGATTTAGTACATTACTGGGCTGCCATGAGGTGATTTGCCAGCTTGTCTCCCTTATGATCATGCCATCTAACTAGCAACAGGAATCCTAAGGACTGTTATGGTCTCCAACACCTTATTCTAGGAGCAGATAATTGTGTAGGTCTCTTGCCATCTTTCCTAGACCTTACATTGATTCTACTTTCTATTCTTTAGCCCTTGAGAGCTCTACAACTAGCCCTGCAGCTATTCAGGAGCCACCTGTCCAAAAAATTGTAAATGTAATGGTGAAGTGTCTCACTTTAGTAGCTTATATCAAGAACTAAGGTGTTATCAAAATCCCCTGTGAAGGGCCAATCAACAGTGGATATTCTGTTGGCATAGATTCTTGATATCATTCAGATTCTAAGATTAATCCAAGGGAATTTCAGTATGATATCTGACCCCTGAAGCATACAGGATCATCTACTTCTGGCAAAGTGATCCATTCATCCCTAGATCTGCAGTATGCTCAAGCCTCCAAACTGCTACTCATCCAAACAGACAAGATGGCATGGTCATGTGATGCTTTCATGGTTCACTGGTATAATCAGTAGGTGTAAACATTTCCATTCTTCCCTATTTCTTAATCAGCCCCTGAATTCCTTTTTACACTTTTTAACTTTGGTGCTTGGCTCATAAATCCTTTGTTGTCTTCCCAGATAGCCCTCTCTAGGTTCATTGGCTACTCCATCTCAGGAGAGGATGCTCCTTATTGCAACTCCTTTTCCTCTTGTTCTTGGTCTCTTGTTGCATAGGAAAGTCAGCTGAGGAACTCTGTTCCACCCTGCAGATGAAGGGTAATTACTTTGGTTCACTATTAATATAATCCTTGACCAGTACAAACTTAAGTGTTAAACTTACAAAAAGGTACTTTTCCAGTTTCATGACCTTTCTGTCCCCTCCCCAGAACTCTCAGATCCAGCCAGGTTCACTGAGGTTCAGAGTCGAGCGTTAGTGTAGATTGGCAACCATTCTCTCCCATACCCTCCCTGAGAGCTCAGTCAGGCAGTTGTCAAGTTGTTAAAGTTTTTTAAAAAGCAAAATTGAAATTCTTTGGCACAAACCTATCCCAATCCCACAGTGCTGACAGACTGGTCAGACGACATTTGATATGACCATTTTCGAAATGCTGATAAAGACAGAGTCCCTATCTCAGAAAATTCCTTACGTATTCGTAATTGATAGTACTTCCATAGCACAATTGTAATGAGAATCACAGTTTTATTGATGCCATCTTAAAAACACCATAATTTCCCTTGGAAGTGCATTTATGCTGTATAATATGCGTACGTGGCTTATACACACATCTTATATAGTTGCTGTGTTTATTAATGAGAAATTCCAATACCAATCTCTTTTTCATTTCATTTCAGGGGCTGTTCATCTTACTTTTATTATTATCATTGCTATCGTAGGGTTTATGAGTATTCTCTTAATATATTGGATCATATTTAACATATTGCAACTCCTTGAAAGTTAATATGTTAATAGAATAAAGTGAAATGGTTAAAGATTTACAAAATTGCTTTAAAGGATTTGTTTCCATTACTTGATATATATTTTTGGACAATCAAAAAGATGTATTTGATTGTAAGTGCTGTTTTGCATTCAGAGACTGGGCTATTAAGGTTATGTATTCATCAAAAACCCTTTTGGTTAAGGGTAAAATTACTTCAATGCAGTGTTCCTTTCTGGGTTAAGGACTATCAAAACCCATAGTTGCTTTAGTCATGTTTTAATTTGTTATTGTTGTATTCATACTTTCATAATGCCTGCCTTTTAGTAAAGATGGGTTGTATAGATAGTAAGGTATCACTGACAGGATTAAGTACATTTGAGCTAGTCATAGTGGTTGCAGGTTTGTGCATATTTAAGCAATAGGAGAAGTGCAGGTGTTGATAAATAGGTCAAAGCTGGAAGTAATACAACTCATTCTTATCAGTGATTCTTTAACTCCTCCAAAACCCATAATTTCTGATAAATGGCAGGCTTTGTGAACTTTGTAATGTCTTTATTTTTCATAATTAACAAACCTGAGGTTTTAACTTTAGGATATTTACCACCAGCTGAAAAACCAGTAAAATTAATACAAAAAAATTGTGCATGCAAGGAACTATTGGCATCTATGCTTAATCACAAGGTCTGTGGGATTTCCCACAATGGCAATGCCTTTGGCATCTCATGATCCCATCAGTTACTCTTCCAACACAGTTTAACTGTCAGATGGGTGGTTCAAGGTTTGTTAGTCATGAAAAATGCAAATTGATTAAAGAATTTGTCATTTGTTAATATATGAAGCAAACCTTTGTTCTTAACATTAGGATAGACTTACTCATTGGTTGGGGGCAAGTATTATAAACCAACTGGGGGTTTGCCACCTTTTGTCAATTTCTGAATAAAAGATATTCTAAGACAATTGACCTCAACCTTCGAACCTATAGTATACGAGTATCTTTAGGTTCCCAAATCTGGATGTTTCATACAATGACAGTTCATTACATCTATGGAAGATGGAGCACTATCTGTTCCCATAACAAACCAACATATTTTCTTATTAGAGTTTATTATCACTCCTCTCTCTCCTTCCTACAGAGAGGGATGTGTTGCTACTGAAAAGTACCATACAGTACATTATTGATCACTCTTAACAGCATGGCTGTCTCACTCACCTTATGATGGTATTCTTCTTCTTACTGCTCGTAGGTATAGAAAGTTGTAGATAGAAAATGTAGGAAAGAAAAGACACCAGTCATCTAATTCATTCTGCTTTCATACCTTCATCTTGGACTATAGTAGTCTTGCCACCGTGACGAGACCTCTTTAGTGTGCCGTTAAAGGTCTGCCTCGGCCAATTTTACAAAAACAACTGACGTGCGCGACAGACCTTTGAATGTCTTTGAGACAAACCCTTAGGCTATAATTGTAAGATTATAGGGGCTTTTCCTTTACAGGTGCTTTAATCTACTTCCATGCCGCCATGCTCTCGATCTCCCTCTTCTAAATTTACAGCTGTCCGAGCAATAGCTTTTTTATGAAATAGCATATGCCTTTTCATCTAGAAAATACCTATTGATTTTGTATACGATTGTCTTTTCTCGGCTGTGATGACCAGGAATCAGAAATAACTTGTAAGTCAGTGTCAAAGTCACTAAATTCAGTCAGGCCAAAACTTTGTTGCGATATCATATCGTATTCATGCAATATTCAGTCAGTTTCCTATCAGAGAGAGAGAGAGAGAGAGAGAGAGAGAGAGAGAGAGAGAGAGAGAGAGAGAGAGAGAGAGAGAGAGAGAGAGAGAGAGATAATCTGTTGTTTATTTTCTCACCCATCAAACCTACTCTGTTATGCTTAATTTCATATTTCCTTGCTCACCAATTTATTCTAAACCTACAATATTAGTCAAGAGATTTGTAGAAACGAGAAATGCCCACAGGCATATACCGTGACCACTGAAAGTGCCCCTTGGAGAGAATTTAAGCTGCTTTTCCGTGCATTTGAACTATCAGCAACAGCACCAAAATGAGATGCCACGTTGATAGAAAATCGGATTCCGTTTCCAGTTATTGCATAAAAATACTTTATAGATTGATTTAGAATTCGTGTAACGGAAAAGATGATAATATTCGATATCTGTAATGGGAGAAAAGGTTTTACCTCTGTTTTTATAAATTTGGCAGATATGCAGAGATTAAACACACATGGGGAAACCCAAATAGCCCCGCCAGAGGTCTAGTCATTTTGGGAATACTATAGATACAATCTGACCAGCCAGGGGTACTGGAAAAAAAAAAAAAAAAAAGGTGTCCAAGGACCTGTGGGCAAAGTCCTTCAAGTAAGAGGAAGTGAAAGTGGTTTGACGTAACCAAATGCCAGCTTTCAAAATTCCCTGAGGAGACATATTCTTCTTGAAGGCCAAAGAAGAGCTCAGGTCCTTAATGTCATGTGCTCTTGCTCTCACAACATTATCTGACCTTTCAGATTCCTGGTCATTTCTCTTAACCAAAACATATTGTATTCTTGGACACCTCTTTCTTGACCCAAAAAGCCTCCGACATCTAGGTCCGAGATGCAGAATTCTTTTTATTTTGTTTGTATGGCGTTTCTACGTTGCATGGAACCAGTGGTTATTCAGCAACGGGACCAACAGCTTTACATGACTTCCGAACCACGTTGAGAGTGAACTTCTATCACCAGAAATACACATCTCTCACTCAATGGAATGGCCGAGAATCGAACTTCAGGGTCATTATCCACTATATCCCAAAGAAGATATAGAAAGAGATAAATCTGTCATCTGCAAATGAAGGATTCTGCATCTTAGCTACAAATTCTGGTATAAACTCAAAGACTAATGACTTCCAACCTGTGGAATGTGATAATAACAAACTAAAAGAACACGTGTTCCTCATTCCAGAATGTACACTATACTGAAGTACCATTTTCTTATTTTCCAATTGGATGCACCCTTTTGACTCAAGGATATTTGATGAATACAGTAATCAACATGACCCAGTCCCAACATGATGAGATAGCAGAATAATTAAAATTTTCTGTGGCTGTCCAGTTTCCAACCAACAATAAAATTAAGTTTTGGAAAAAAGTATCCTTGAAGCACATTTTGTCAGAACCTTAACCTTTTCATTTAACTGGTCAGTATTAGCGTATTTTCCAAACAGGCGTTTGACTTAAATCTGATCTATTTACTGAGAATGAACCTAATATTAGTAAACTCTAAACTTAGGGTCAAATTTAACACTAAATCCAAGCCAACATGACAGAAAGGTTATCTTGTTTTTTAACAGCAGAGTTGTTAAAGCAGTGATAAGCAAATCAAATTCACATTAGTGTAATTTACTTATTAATTACTATATCAATCTGGTAAAGAGATTCATGATATTCTCATAATATTTTCCTGGCTGAAAACATAGAGAAGATGTTAAATAAACTAGATAATTTTCATAGGATGTATCATGTTAATAATACTGAAAACTCTGACAAATTTATTTGTTCATGATATTATTACAATAATTTCATGTCTTCATTACTGGGTAGTTCAGAGATCCTGAAACTACATGAGTGTTCAAAGAAGGTGAGAAATTCATAGATGCTCATCTTCAAAAGTGTAAATAGACCATGAAAATTTTTTAGGAAGCACAAGAAATAAAAAAAATGGCCAAATTTTGCACTTCAACCCTCACGGCCATGCGTGCTCCACCTATATAGTGTAAATATGTAATTTCCTTGCTCTTCATAGCGATGTCTGTTTGAGGTCCCTTGATGTTGATAAAATAAGGGTAGTAGGAATAACGGTTTAATTAAAAAAAATTTTGGGCCACCATGTAATCAGTTAAAAACCTAGCTAAGAATAGGTATAGGAACACCGTTAAACCATTGATGTTGGGTTTCCTTTGAAGTATGGAAGATATTCCTTAAAAGACAGAGCAACTACTGCCATCTTGAGCAAACTCATCTACACACAAAAAAGAAAAAAAAAGGACATGGCATCACTGTTTAGCTCATCATTAGAAAGATCAAGTCATTTGAACTATCAGACAAAAGTTTACAGATCTTGGCTTATCTCCAGTAAAGTCAAAAATACCATCAAGGACAATATAACTTTTACAGTATAGATGTAAAAATATACTATTAAGTGTTTCCACATACTATTTGTTTACCATGCAAAAATTGTGAAAGGCTACATACAACTGCAACCTAAATAACTTCAACAGTTTGGTTTAATTGAAGCACCTCTAATATTTACAATGTTGTACAGTATGGTAGTATTCCATTACATACACACATCTAACCAACATTCCATTCAAGGAAACATCAAAAATACTTGCTACTTTAGCCTGTAAGCAAAGTTACCAAAGATATTCTCACTTCGACTAAACACTTATTTTTATTTTTATATTGTTGGAAATGTCGTATCATATAGCAAATCCCTTTGAAGATAGCACTTCTTTGAATAAATGGAAAATTCTCAGATCTCATAATTCTGTAACATATGCTACCCTATGGGCATAAATGCTTCTTCCCAAAAGATCAAAATCTTCATATATGAGCATACAACATTGGTAGCATCTCAATAACAAGAGACAGTGTTCTTAGTCTACTTCTCAAATAATAGAAATATTTCTAGAACATTGTAGTACAATACGCTGTTTATGTCCAATGTATTTTGAGCATATATAGTTAGGCCTCTTTAACGTTGAAAGAGCAACAAACACATCAATCACTCTTCTGTGAACATAATACATCAAAGATCTACCAAAGTAGGGATATGTTCTTCATTGAAAAATGGTAACAGTACCAGCTTTGGCCTCGAGTAATCAAAATCAAATTAGATAAGGATTTGCAGAACTACCTCTTAAACATAAAATATCTTCTTCCTTATATAAACCTGACTCATGAGACCAAGTCAAGTAGTACATGATTTTGAAATAAACGCTACAGTATTAATGCTGGCACTAAGTTAACCCAGGTTTTTCAGGTTTACTTACCATATTTTCAACATGACAATAAGTGATGCTATTCTATGAGTTTTGGTCACTAAAATACCATTCACCACTTTCATCCACAGTGCCACCACCTTCATCCAGTGCATAAACAAAAATGAGCTTCAACTTTGGTCTGTCTAAGGCAATTGAGATGCTACATTCAAAAGGTAAGTCCGTGCAACAAAACGGAGAGAAAATTCAAATATCAACATTCAAACAGAGTGAACATGACTTAATGACTAAATATATCCATTATCAAGTGCAAGATCAGAATTCAAGAAAATTTTGTGAATGATGTTAACTCATATACCAATAATCTGCCTCACCATAGCATTTTCATTGGATTACAGTTTTAAGAGTGAAATAACAACATGTCATCTAGCTAAAATATGATTATTAGTATAAATTGTGTTCCACACATTAACTATGTAAGATAAAGATTAATACATATATATAATATACCATAATAACTCTGAAATTGAACAATAATGGAAACTCTGAAATTGAACAATAATGCATACACCATACACTAAGTTAATGATCATAATTTTTCAATAATTCGTATGCAACTAATGAGAAATTAACATTACTAGAGAGACATTTCTTAAAAACTACCGCATTTCTTAGAAAAATTGGCTATCAGATACAATAGTAACTCTTAACAGCATGTAATGTTTTATGCAACAAAATAAATATATACTCATTTCATTTCGAAAAGCATTTTTTCTGAAATGAGATGCAACAATAGCAAAACAATACAGGGCCTGCAACAACATTTGTGAAAACATAAGATCTGATCTAAATTGTCCAGAATGTATCTTATAAAATTAAAAAACTGATAAAAACTTGAGTTCTGCTTTTAAATAAATGATGACCAAATTATCATGTACGTATATTGTGATTGTCGATTTACAATATGTTTACAAATAAAATGCTTGATAAATTTCAAGTACAAGTATGATTCCACTGTTTTTGTGGCAGAGGCCTAGGCCATAAAAATTAATCATCTGTTCTGAATTTGCAAGCCATGTTAAAGCTAATTTTGACATATTGCAATTATAGAGCATTATCAATTTTTTAACTTTATTTTGTAAATGGGCAACCATTAGGTAGTGAGAGATCTGCTTACATCTCTCCAGTTCCTTTTTTTACTATAAACCCTTGCACTTGAACAGATCCATTGCTGTCCAGTTGGAAATGAACTAGGATCATTATAAAATAGTTTAACAAGACACCCAAATCACATTTCTAGACTCAAAGCTCGCCAAAGGATTTTCTTCTGAATAAGAAGGCCAAATTTCAGCGATGCAAAGTTACAGAAATTGGACAGCCAAGTAAGAAGAGAATGGAGGAAAAGCAGAAGGCAAAAAGCAATGCAACAGGGGCTTAAAAAATGTTAATGGTTTGCATTTACAAACAATATGATATTGTTATGTTACAAAGTAAAGTTTCATACATACTTACCTGGCAGATATATACATAGCTAAGACTCCGTAGTCCCCGACAGAAATTCAAATTCGCGCCACTCGCTACAGGTAGGTCAGTGATCTACCGGCCTGCCCTGGCGGGTGGCAGGACTAGGAACCATCCCCGTTTTCTATCATATTTTCTCTCTTCACTGTCTCCTGCGGGGAGCTATGGGGGGCCTTTTCATGTATATATTTCTGCCAGGTAAGTATGTATGGGAAACTGATTGGAACATAAACAATATCATTTTGCACAACAATCAAACAAAAAAACTTACCTGTCAAGATATATACATAGCTGATTGGAACACCCTTCGGTGGAGGGGTAAGAGGACAGATACTAAATATGGAATAGACAAGGGTAAACTAAAAAACATATGTTTGTAGGTATAAATAAAACCTTGGTTCCTACCTGATAGGTGGTAGGACTTGGTGGGTGTTTGCCCAGTAGTCTGCATCACCTCAAGAAACTTTAGCGAGATATGTGATCTATGGCCAAGCGTTCTGTGGGTCTGCCGATGGGGTCTTACCCCACTTACTCAGCAGAGCCTAAAAGGACTTTGTTTGTCAATGGGTGCTGATCCACTTATATGACATACACCTTATGAAGGAGCACACAAACCAATCCCGACACCTGATCCTAACATGTGTTAGAAAACTAAGGATTGTTAACGAGTTATCCGAACTCGTCACAAAACAACCGTTAACTCAAAAACCACTACGCACACATACATTAATTTTCAAAAAAAAAAATTATACTCAACTAATTGGATATGACGAGAATTCTCTATGACCAACATAGACGGCCGCACTGTGCGAGCCTGAATCCTCCATTGTTCGAAGAGATTCTCGACCAATTATCCAACAGAAGAACAGTATATACATATTAAGATTGGTGTCGGCTCCCGTACCCAGAATCGTATCTGCCGATACGATAGGACCTAGAGAAAAAGCAACTTCTCATACGACACACGCACGTCTTTCAAGTTAATGAGATGCAAATACGAGTTTTGCATCTCCATATGTCGTTATCTAATATGTTTTTAAGCGACATATTCTTATAAAACGAGAGAGACGTCGCAACCGCTCGTAACTCATGAGCTTTACCTCAGAAGTTGTAATTGTCGTCCACCGGACAGACCTTGTGAGCGTCCGTAATGACGTTTCTTACAAAGAACGCTAGAGCGTTCTTTGACATCAGTCTTGGTGGGGTCTTTTACCGCGCACCAAAGACCTTGTCGAGCCTCCCCAAACTGACGCTTCCTCTGAAGATAGAACTTCAGAGCTCGAACAGGCATAGAGACCTCTTGCTTCTCTGCCTACGAGACTAGACATTCCTTTGATTTCGAATGACCTAGGCCAGGGATTCGTGGGATTCTCGTTTTTTTCGCTAAAAACAGAGTCTTAAAACGAGCAAATCGCCGAGTCTCCCTTGAATCCTACTTTATCCTGCGAGCTTGTAACTCAATAATTCTTTTTGCCCTTTTGCTAACGATAAAAGAAATAGGCATTTCTAGTTACGTCTCTAAATGAGGCATGATGAGGAGTTCAAATTTATCCGAAGACAGGTTTGAGGGACTACTCCAAGTTTTCCAGTTCGGAAGGTACTGGCTCCTTTAGACTTTGACGTCTCAAATGATCTTATGAGATCGTGGAGATCTTTGTTTATTTGCCAGATCTAACCTCTGTTCCTGAACACAGCGAGAGCATTACTCCCTGTATCCCTTTATTGTGGATACAGCTAGATGCGATTTTTACTCTCAAGAAATAGCAAGAAATCAGCAATTTCCGCTATAGAGGTAGAGGAGGAGGACAACTTCTTGGCTCTACACCACCTTCTAAAGACCTCCACTTCGACGGTATACTTTCGAAGTGGAGGTTCTGCGAGCTCTCGCGATCGCGCTTGGCACTTCGCGAGAAAAGCCTCTCGCTCTGACAAGTCTTTTGCGATAGTCGAAAGGCAGTCAGAGCGAGAGCGGGGAGTTTTGATGGACCTCTTGAAGTGTGGTTGTTTGAGAAGAAATCCGTCCTTCCTGGTTAGGGATCTTGGAAAGCCTACGATCCACTCTACCACCTCCGTGAACCATTCCTGGGGCCGGCCAAAAGGGGGCTATTAAAGTCATCCTCGTCTCTTTTGACGCCACAAAACTTTTTCAATACTACCCCAGGATTTTGATGGGGGAAAAGCGTACACGTCCACTCGAGACCAGTTTTAGCAGGAAGGAAGTCTACCATAATGCTCTTGGGTCTTCCACGACCGAGCAAAACACTGGGAGCCTTTTTGAAATGTATGTTTGCGAAAGATCCACGTGAGGAGTTCCCCACAGAGACCAGAGATCGCGACATACTTCCTCGTTCAGAGTCCATTCTGTATGAAGGACCTGGTTCCTCCTGCTGAGCCTGTCCGCCCTCACATTCCTTACTCCCCTGTACGAACCTTGTCAACAGGGAGATGTTCCTGTGAGACGTCCAAAGTAATAAGTCCCTCGTGAGTTCGTAAAGGAACGAGGAGTGAGTCCCTCCCTGTTTTCGAATGTAGGCAAGTGCGGTGGTGTTGTCCACGTTTTACTTGTACTACCTTGTCTCTCACCAGAGGTTCTAGACTCTTCAAAGCAGGTGAACGACGCGAAAGAGCTCTTTGCAAATTTATGTGCCAGGACACCTTGCTGGTTCCCAGGTGCCTGACACTTCCTCCGAGCCTAATGTCGCTCCCCAACCCGTCTCCGACGCGTCGGAGAACACACTAGGTCTGGGTTCTTTGAACTTAGAGAGACCCCTTTGTTCTCTTCAGGAAGGCCCGCAACCACCACTGTAGGTGTGCTTTACCTCCATTGGAATGGGGAAAACGTCCGACAGTTGTCCGTTTTTTCAAGCTCCAAGACTTCTTGAGGAGAATTGAAGTGGACGATATGCAGTCTCCGAGACGGGAAGAATTGTTTCCAGCGAGGAAAGCGTCCCCAGAAGGCTCAACCATTCCCCATCCGCTGACGTTTGCTGTTTCTCTAGAAGAGAGAGATTATCCTCAAACCTTTTTTCTGTTCTCTCTTGCGAAGGAAAAAAACTCGAAAACCCCGAGAATCCCATCCGAATCCCCAGATAGACTAGGTCTTGTCTGGGGTCATCTGAGACTTCTCGAGGTTCACAAGCAATCCCAACGCCATGGGTCAATTGTAGTGTTAACTTTAGGTCCTCCAAACACTGTCTCTCCGATCTGGCCCTGATGAGCCAGTCGTCTAGGTACATCGAGACATTCACTCTTTGAGATGCAGAAATCGCCACATTCCTCATCAGGCTTGTGAAGACCTGAGGAGCTGTGGACAGGCGAAACACAAGGCTCTGAAAACTGAAAGATCCTTCCCCCCGCATGAAACGGAGGGTACTTCTTCGATGAAGGGTGGATCGGGACGTGAAAGTAGGCGTCTTGGAGATCTAGAGACACCATCCAATAGCCTTGTCGTAATAAAGACGCTAGGACTGAAGCAGAAGTCCTCATGGAGAACTTCTCCTTCTGAACAAATTTGTTCAGAGCGCTGACGTCTAGTACTGGTCTCCAGCCTCCCGAGGCTTTCGCCACTAGAAAAAGGCGATTGTAAAACACCCCGGGGGAGTTTTGATCCAGTACTAGTTCTACTGCACTCTTGTCCCACATTTGTTTCCACCCATTGATCGAAGAGTATCCCTCAGCACAGGATCCTGTACTTGGCTGATAGTTCCCTCGGTATAGACGTTAGGGGCGGAGTATTCAGGAAAGGGATACGATATCCCTTCCTTATGATCTTTAGTGAAGACGCGTCCGCGGTCTATCAGTGTCCCAGGCTTCCACGAATTCCAGGAGTCTGGCACCTACTGGTGTTTGGAGAGAAATGTTTTTTCATTTGACCTTTTTAAAGGGAGAGAAAGGCGGGACCTACCTCTTCTCTCTGGAGCCTTCCTTCTTGGGGAGGTCTGGAGATCGGACCCCCTCGAAAGGGCTGCCTAGAAGTGCTAGTTCTTTCTTTTCTTGTCCGACACTAAACAGCAGTTTCTTCTTTCCTAGCAGACTGCGTCAGAAGATCCTGTGTCGCCTTCTCAGTTAAAGATGAGCTACGTCCTTCACTAACTAGAAGGAAACAAAAAGGTCCGAAAGAGGTGCATATAGCAGAGCTGCCCTCTGCGCATCGAGACTGCCTTTGTTAAGAAGGCGCCATACACTGTCCTTTTCTTCAAAAGAAAAAACCTGCTCCAAATAATGCAGAGACTCCAAAAGATCCATCCTGTACTGCTTTGTCGATGCACGACAAAAGCATAGCAAGGGCTTCAGGTTCGATTCCCTGCGAATCGTGAGCTTTCTTGGACATTCACCCCAAGGGACCAATCTAAGAAGTTGAATACTTCCAAAATACATAGGAACAGTCCCTTGAGAGATGATCCAGTTCCGAAATACTCCAAGTAATGCGGCAGAATTAAGACTAGACGCCTTGAAGCGGTCAACTAACGTCGAAAAGTCCTGCCTCTGTAGTAGAAGGAGAGCGATACCCATATCCTCCCCCGTCTTGTACCATATGGCCTCTTTTCCCAGCTAACCTTGCTGGAGGCATGCAAAATACTGTTCCTCCGGTTTAAGTCTTTCTTCGACTTCATCCCGGCGTCTAAGGCTGTGTAAAGCCCGCTTCATCGAGATGGTGGGCTTCATCTTCAGAAAAAGACGAAGTCTTCTTCGCCTTCGCACTCGAAAAAAAGAGCGAGCGCGGAGAAGGAGGAGCAGCCGGAGTCAACTCGTCTCCGTATCCCTCCAGAAAGCATGGTAGTCAAAACTTATAGTTTGACAAAAGCCCTCTCTTCCAAGATCTTCATCCTCGAGTTTCGTTCGAACTCGTGAAAAAATCCTAGTTTTCTGTTCTCCTTTCAGAACTTCTTCTTCTGGGGGAGACAAACTCCTGATCGGAGAGGGGGCTAAGGGAATGAAAAGTCTTTCCTTTTTCCGTTCTGATCGACTTGGAAGGTGTCACAAAACCTGCGGCTTCTCTCGCGCTTTAGAAGACGTCATGTATGAGCTTCCCGCTCTCCGAGCGTCATGTATGACCGTCTCTTGTTGACGTTTAGATGACGCTTCGCGTCTGGAAGACGCTTCGACTTTTCTAAGGGCTTCCTAACTCGGCGTCACAATCTTGGACGGAGCGTTCACGTTACGATCCTCTTGATTGACGCTTCACTTCTAAAGACGTCTTTCCGAGCAGGAGCGAGAGGACGAGACTTCTTAATAGGAAGCGTCACGTCCTTCCGACGGGGCGCTAAAACTCCCACAAGAGATGATAGTTGTTCTTGCACCGCCATAATGATCTTCCTTGACGCTTCTCCTACGGTCTAGCGCCTGGGCGCCCTTCGTCATCACTAGGGGAAGGAGAAGCATGATAAAGGTACTTCCTCATAAGCGTCAGGTGACGTTGACGCCACCTTCGCCTTCTTGATAGCAGACGGTAGGGATGTCATCACAGAGAAGCGCTCCGGGCTAGAGTCGATATCTTGCTTCATATGACGCTTTCAGCGGTCTCGATAAGTCGACTCCTTCCACCCTCCCGTTTAGGGTGAGAGAGGGACAGGGACGAGAAACACTCGCGAAGGACGCTTTTTCCTGTAGCGTCCTTGAGCTGGGCTGCATGAAGCAAAGCTAGCTGAAGGGACGTCTGACCGTTGGGGATTCCCTCCGACCATCCTTAAGGCTTTCGACTTTCCTTCTCCTTCTGGGCATGTGAGCTTGGAAGAGGTCTAGGCGGGAGCGCCGCAGGGACGATCAAACGCCCCCCTCCACAACACTGATAGGGCTACTTCACTAAAATTTTCAATATCACTAGCCTACCTTTCGAGTCCGCCATCTTGGACTTCATGTCTCGAATCGTCGCTTTCAGATTGGCGATTTCCGAGCCGAATCCGAAAAAGACACTCCCTGAGATGAGATTTATAGGAGATTCTCCAGAAGTAGGGGTTAGAATTATCATTTTAAAGGCTCAATAGGCCTGAATTCACACCTTTTCAGCCTCTAACTCTATCCCTCTCTAAACTTCTTCAAATAAGAAGTCAAAGTCTTCCATTCTTCTGCATTCAAACTCTCGCATCCTTACAAGTGTTAAATAGCAGAACACTGCACTCCCCTACATTACGCATACAGTGTGAGGATCAACCGAAGCTTTCGGTATCCTCACCCTGCAGCCTACATCAAACACATTCTCACACTACATTAGAATCAGACATCCTGAGAAAAATCCAAAAGAGTTATTCCAAAACAGTCCACAGTAGCGAATGCCAAAACACGATCCAAATACGTCACCAAAAGTCGAAAAAACGTTGATCAAATGTTGAAAAAAAAGAATCCAAGTCAGGAGGTAATAACAACATGTGATACCACGGCGACAGAGAAAATATGATAGAAAACGGGGCTGGTTCCTAGTCCTGCCACCCAGGGCAGGCGGTAGATCACCTGACCCTACCTGTAGCGAGTGGCGCGAAATTTGAATTTCTGTCGGGACGACGGAGTCTTGCTAGTATATATCTGACAGGTAAGTTGATTGTATGAAAACTGTAAGTATTTTTTAAGAGTGCATACAATGGACCACCACATATAGCTGAATTTGTGTTCGTGTGGGAAGCTAGTTAAAGAAATGAGCAGTTTCCAGATGGGATAACATCACCAGGTACAAAAGTACTCTACCATCATCAGTCATAATGTCAACCAAGTGCAGGAAGTAAGATCACTGTCCTTGTAGGGTTTGCTGACGCACCTCATGGATGCTTGCTATCCCCCTCCTCATGCTGTCCAGGCCCTCCTCCCTCCTCCTGGTCTCGTCTTCGTGGGTAGCCGAGGTCAGCCATTTTGTGTTGCTCTGCCAGTGACAGTTGCCGCTTCTTCAAGTCGGAGGGAAGCTGTGGCGTCAGCCCCTCTAGTGACGCCATGGGGTCAATTTTTTTGTATCCCTCCGCCAGTGACGTCTGCTTCCCGTTCAGATTGAAGGGAAGCAGTGATGTTATTGCCGCTTAACATGTCGATTTCCATCGATGACGTCACTCCCAGTCGTCTCCACTGCGCCCCCTCGCTCGTCGGTGTCATCATCGTTTGTTGCCGTGCTGCATCTCCCTTCCATGTCGTCGGACCCTTCTCTTGCTGATCCATCTGAGGCTTTATGCCAGGCGGTTCTTAAGAGATTGGACTGTGTTTTAGAAGATAAGTTGGCTGCCATGTCGGCTGGGAGGAATGGAAGGAAGTGTGTTGCATCACCCCCGCCTCCTGTGAAGAGATTGCGTAAGGAGCCAGTGCTGTCTTCCTCTCCTCCTCCCCCATCACCGCCGCATCGGCGTATCAAGCGTGAGAAGGCTAAGGACTTTGCCCTTTCTTCGCCTGCTGTGAGGAGCAACATGCCTGTGTTCCTGAAAGTGTGTGATCTGCAATGGCTGCTTCGTCCTCTGCATTGAGTTGCAAGCGTGTTGCAACCTCCCCCATTCATGCACATGTTGCAGGGGCTCCCACTTCTCCTTCTCCATGGCCTATTTGTCGCCATAAGGATCTCAAGGCGCCTGTCAAGAGGTCGAAAGTTGAGAGCACAAAGTTGGTGCAGCAGAAGTGTTTGCCTGCCCCTCTCCCTGGTACTTCCAGGAGTTCGACTCCGAGGGATTCTCAATCATCTAAAGTGTTTGGGATTCCTCACCGACTCATGTTCGTGCGTCTGCCACACCCGTGCCCATTCGCGGCCATGTTAAAGAGTCATCTGTTGGGAGAGTGCGTAGTGATGTCCCTAGTTGTTTTGTTGGTTTCGTCACGGGAGTCGGCGCTTGGATCCAGCCCCAGGCAAGGTTGTTGGTGTTTCGGGCTGTTTTGGCTGCTGGTCTTTTCCAATTAATTAAATGAGAAGGCACTTAGATGAGCCTGCACACCCTACTTGTCATCGTTCTCCGTTTCCGGAGCAGGAGGAGGGAGACATGCAAGAGTTTTTGTCTTCTTTTTTAGAGGTTGTCAATTTCATTCATGGATTCAACAATTTGGAGAGTAGGACTCAGGCTTGGTCGTCTTACACTCCTCCTTGCTTGGAAGCCTTGCTGGGAGGTACGCAGGATCCCAAGTCATCGTTTCAACTTCCCTTGTCGAGGCATGTCCAGTCGGTCTTGCATAAGGTTAACGCCTCTGTTTCAGATTGGGAAGGTTCGCTTCACTCTAGGGGCTCTGCCAAGCTGCTACCCCAGCTTCTCACGAGGCATAGGAAGTACTATGCTACAAACTCTGGCTTTTTGATGTCGCTTCATCTTAATCCGGATATCATTCGTCTGAAGCCGGGATAGACTTTGGAGCAGGTGAGGCCGGTGGCTCCATCCTTGTCTCCACAGGATGCCTCAGCATTGGAATCTACAGCAGCCTCCTTGTTGCAGACGGTGTCTTGGCTGGACTTCTGGTCTATGGTCATTGCCAAGATAGTTTCTGACAGGTCCCCAGAAGGGTTGGTGAGTGCGTCCTCTCTTGCCAGTTTGTCGCAGTCCGGAAGCAAGGCGTTTTTGTATACGGCTCACTTCGGTGTTAATTTATGGGCTTACCTTCTCCTGATTAGAAGAGACGCAGCTTTATCCAGGATGGAAAGATCAGTTGACCACGAGTCCTTGCTGGCATTAAGGAATGGGGATCTGTTGGAGTCTCAATTTCTGTTCCCTCAGACCGAGCTGGAGGATGCGATAGACCAGCGCTGGGCTGACACTAAGGACAGATTAGTGCACCAGGCTGTGTCTAAGTCAGAGCCTCGTCCTCAGAGACGTCCGGCTCTAATTTCTAGCGCCTAGCTGGAGCCAGTCATGTCATTGGTAGAAAACAACCTATCTGGCTTAAAGCAACACTCTGCACAAGTGTTGTTGATTTTGTAAATAGGAAGCATAATAGTTTAAATAATTATGATATTGTTATGATACAATAAAGTTTTATACATACTTACCTGGCAGATATATACTTAGCTATTTGACTCCGTCGTCCCGACAGAAATTCGAATTTCGCGCACACGCTACATGTAGGTCAGGTGATCTACTTACCTGCCCGCTGGGTGGCAGGACTAGGAACCATCCCCATGTTCTATCATATTTTTTCTATACCGCCCTGTCTCCTGAGGGGAGGTAGGGTGGGTATAATTTTTGATATATTCTGCCAGGTAAGTATGTATAAAACTTTATGTATCATAACAATATCATTTTTTATACATTTTAACTTACCTGTCGATATACTTAGCTGATTCACAACCATGGAGGTGGGAACGAGACAGCTAAATATAGAATCAAACAGGAATCACAACTATCGTTGTAGGTAATAAATAAAATAAAAACCTGGGTTCCTACCTGTTTAGACTGAAGACTTCATGAATACAATCCAGGAGTTCTAGACAGCTCAAGAGCCTCAGCGAAGATATTGAGCTATGGCTAAGAGTTCTGTGGTTCTGCCAAAGGGTCTTACCCGCTTACTTTGTAGATCCTGGAAGGACTACGTCAATGGGTGCTTATCCACTACTTGACAAGACCTTATACAAGGAGCACAAAACCTCGATCCCAATCACTGCAACCATCCATGTTAGTTCTAAGATTGCAAGAAGTTATACCCCTAACCTCTTGCAAACGACCACAAACTCGAAACACAAACATTCGTAACAGTAAAGTACAAAAATAAAAATAAAAAAAAAAAAAATTAAAAAAAAAATGTTTTGTACAATATTCAGTAAGACGTTTCTCTTTGATTTCCCCCACTGATCCAAGCTCGGACGTCCGTACGCCAGCAAGCATACTAAATCAGCAAAAAAAACCAACAACTCGTCTCACAAGGTAAGATCTATGTAACTATCAAAATTTTTGAACAAATACAAATTTTTTCTAAGGATCGTTATGTGCTCCCAGCCCCAGCACTGTATCGGCTGTACAAAAACGGAACCAGAGAGAAACACTTTTTTCATATGTTACTTTAACGTCCTTGAGATAGTGCGATGCGAACACTGAATTACACCTCCAGTAAGTCGCATCCACAATGTCTTTTTTAAAGACAGTTCTTCTGAAATGCCTAATGAAGTGGCTACCGCTCTAACCTCATGAGCCTTCACTCGGAGAGTCCGAAAGAGTCTTCAGTGCAGTTATTATGAGCATCCGTAATAATGCTCCTCACAAAGAATGCTAATGCATTTTTTTTGACATGGGTCTACTAGGACCTAACTGCGCACCACAGCTTTGTTTACATCCGTTTTAGTTCATTCTTCTTCTTTAAATAGAACTTCAAAGTCTTACCGACATAAAGATCTTTCTAATTCCTTTCTACTAGATTTGAAGTCCTTAACTTCAAAACTCTTATGCCAGGGTTTAGAGGGGTTCTCTTCTTAGCCAGAAAACAGAGGTCGGGAAAGAACAAATTGCCGCATCGCTCTTAAATCCTACTCGAGAATCTAGAGCGTGTTTATTTCACTAATTCTCTTCGCAGTTCGCTAACGACAACAAGAAAATACATTTTCTCGTTAGATCTCTAAACGACGCGTTGAGAGGAGGTTCAAAATCTACTAGATGATAGAAATCAAATCAAAAATACATCTAGGTTCCCAGTTCGGAGTGCGAGGAGAAAAGTTTGTTTGAGGTTTCAAAAGATCTAATAAGATCGTGGAGGTCTTTATCTTCTGCAATTTCTCAAACCCTGTTTCGAAATACGCAAAAAAAAAAAGAAAGCATACTTCGATAACCTTTAATGGTAGGAAACTGATAATTTTGATTCTTCCCTAAGGAAAATCAAGAAATCAGCTATGTTGGTCACAGAGGGTATCGGAAGAGGACAGTTTGTATTCTTCTTCACCATCTTCTAAACTACATACCCATTT
Organism: Macrobrachium nipponense; assembly: GCF_015104395.2. Lineage (NCBI taxonomy): Eukaryota > Metazoa > Arthropoda > Malacostraca > Decapoda > Palaemonidae > Macrobrachium > Macrobrachium nipponense. The sequence goes on along the minus strand of NC_087213.1, from coordinate 12,268,216 downwards.
TGATTGGTAGACCCGAAATAGTGAAGATCTCCGGCCCTAGCAATTGCTTTTGAAGCTTTGCTTGAAAAGCCTCTCGCTCTGACAAGTCTTTCGATAGTCGAAAAAGGCAGTCAGAGCGAGAGCAGTTTTGATGGTACCTCTCGAAAATGGGGTGTATGGTTGTTTGAGAAGATCTCTCTGTGTGGAAGAGATCTTGGGAGAGTCCACAATGTCCATTCCTGTACCTCTGTGGAACCAATCTTGAGACGGCCAAAGGGAGCGATGAGTGTTAGTCTCGTCCCTCTTGATGCCGCAAAAACTTTCTTAACACCACTCCTAACATTTTGAAAGGGTGGGGGAAATGCGTAGGCATCTAGGCTGACCAGTCCAAGTAGGCATGGCGTCCACCGCTATCGCTCTCGGTCTTTCCACTAAGGAGCAAAAGTTCTCTATCCTTCTGGATAGGTAGGTGGCGAATAGGTCTATATGTGGACTGCCCCACAGGGACCACAGAGCTGACACACCTGAATGTGAAGGGTCCATTCTGTGGGGAGAACTTGGTTTAACCTGCTTAGCCTGTCTGCTCTGATGTTCTTCTCTCCTTTCACGAATCTGTGAGAAGAGTCACTTTCTTTTCTTTTGCCCAAAACAACAGCTCTTTTGTTATATGAACAAAGAGAAAGAGAGTGAGTTCCCCCTTGTTTTCTTGATATAGGCCAACGCTTGTGGTGTTGTCCGAGTTGACCTGTACAAACTTGACCTAACACCTGTGTTCTCGAAGGCTTTTAGAGCTAGAAGAACGGCATAAAGTTCTTTGGATTTTATATGCCAGTCTAGCTGATCCTTCCCTCCATTGGCCTGATATTTCTTTTGTCCTAGAGTCGCTCCCATCCCTTCTCTGAAGCGTCTCTGAGAACAAGATTAGGTTTGGGTTCCGAACTTCTAGAGACAAGCCCTCGTTCTTTTCTAAGGGAAAAATCCACCACTTCAGATGATTCTTACTTTCCAGAGAATACTGAAAGTGTCCGAAAGCTGTCCGTTCTTCCAACTCCAATTCTTCTTAAGAAGAATTGAAGAGGGCGAAGGTGGAGTCTTCCTAGCGAAATGAACTGTTCTAGTGAGGAAAAGGGTTCCCAGAAGACTTAACCATCCCTCACCGAACTCCGTTCTTTCTCTAGGAAGCTCGAGATTTTTTGTAATCCCGAGAATCCTTTTCCTGGGGACGGAAAAGCCCGAAAAACCCCGAGAATCCATCCGAAATCCCCAAATAGACTAAGTTCTGACTGGGGATCATCTGCGATTTCTCGAGGTTCACGAGTAATCCCTAACGTCTTGCTAGGTTCAAAGTAGACTGTAGGTCCTCCAAACACGTTTCTCTGACTTGGCCCGGATTAGCCAATCGTCGAGATACATTGAGATGCGTATCCCTTCTAAATGAAGCCATTTTGGCCACGTTTCCGCTCAGATACGTAAATACCTGCAGGGGCGGTCGATAGGCCGAAGCACAAGGCCCTGAATTGGAAGATTTGTCCTGAACAACAAATCTTTAGATATTTTCTTGACGATGGGGGGTGATCGGAACATGAAGTAAGCATCCTGAAGGTCCAGGGATACCATCCAATCTCCCTGACGTAGGGAAGGACGAACTGAAGCTGAAGTTTCCATGGAGAACTTCTTTTTTCTCCACGTACCTGTTCAGGACGCTTACATCTAGGACGGGTTCTCCATCCCCCCGAAGCCTTGGAACCAAGAAAAGGCGGTTGTAAAACCCCGGGGAGAAAGGATCTTGCACTAGCATAATAAGCATTCTGGTCCCTCATCCGACACCACCGTGGAAGGAGAGTCTCGTTCAGTCCAGGGTCCTTGTAACTCGTCGACAAATCCTTTGGAGGATGTTGCCAAAAGAGGTCTTCTACGAAGGGAATGATGTACCCCTTCTGTAGGACAGACAGAGTCCAGGGATCTGCTTCTCTTACGGACCAGGCATCCCAGAAAGTATTGAAGTCTGGCCCCTACCTGTGCTTGGAGGACAGGTGCTATTTGCTCTTTTTAAAAGAGCGGAAGGAAGACCCTCCCCGCTTGGCGAAGGGTCTTTCTCTCGAAGTGATCGAGTTGAAGGGGCTCCACGAAAGGGCAACCACTGGAGTCCGAGCCACCTTCTTCTGAGGTCTTAACTGCAGGTCTACTTTTCTTTGTAGATTGTACAAGAAGGTCCTGCGTAGCTTTTCCGACAAAGGATCTCGCAAACATCCTCACTAAAGATGAAGGAAACAGATGTCTGACCGAGGTGCGAATATAAAGCGGACCTCTGGAGAAGGAGAAATCCTTTCGTTAGAAGGAACTGTAAAATAGATCTTTTCTTCAACATCCCAGATCCAAAAAGAGCCGCCAACTCACCAGAACCATCTTGCACAGCCTTATCCATGCAAGATAGGACACTGTGCAAAGTTTCTGGATCTAGAAAATCTGGCTCACGCGTCTCTTAGCCAGCACCCCAAGAGACCAATCCAAGAAGTTGAATACCTCTAAGACGTGAAAAAAATTCCCTTAAGGTGCTGATCTAACTCCGACATACTCCAGGACGCCTTTGCTGATTGAGAGACTGTCTTCTCACAGACTCTACAAGATCGAGAAATCTGAATCTGCCGACGAAGGGAGCATCAATCCCATCGCCTCTCTGTCTTATACCAAATGCCTCTTTTCCCCGTCAGTTTGGAGGGAGGAGAGCAATAACCGTTCTCAAAGTTTCCTTTTTTGATAAAAGCCACGAATCTAAAGACTGGAGGGCTATCTTCATTGAGATCGCCGGTTTCATCTTTAAGAAAGCCGAGGATTTTGGGGTTTTTTGCTCGAAAACAGAGATCTCGGCGAAGGAGGAGCTGCAGGACTAAGAGAATCCGCAAAACTCCTCTAGAAGTACGAGGCTAAAACTTTATAATTGGAAAGTTCCTCGTTAGTTGAAACTTCTTCCTCAGAAATCTCTCCAGTTCCAGGTTAGAAGGAGATCGCTCTTTCCTGACCGATTCTCTATCAGGAGAAGCCGCTCCCGTGGGAGGCGTCCTGCTTCTTGCTGGCGTCAACCGCTTAGGAGCGTCCTCGCGCTTGCCTGACGACTCTCTCCTGAGAGGCGTCCTGCTTCTTGTTGACGTCTCGCGCCTCGAAGCATCCTGGCTCTTGCCTCGCACCTCGCTCCTGGGAGGCGTCAGCTTCTGGCTGGCGTCAACCGCTTTGGAGCGGTCCTGACGCTTGCCTGACGACTCTCTCCTGAGAGGTGTCCTGCTTTTTGTTGACGTCTCGCGCCTCGTAGCGTCCTGGCTCTTGCCTGGATCCTCGTTCCTGGGGAGGCGTCCTGCTTCTGGATGGCATGACGCGCCTATCTGACGCTCGCGCCTGGCTGACGTTTCACGTCTTGCAAACTCGACGCTCTTGTCTGGCGTCTCGTGCTTTGCGTTTGACAGGAGAACGGATCCTGCTCGGCCTATGCAAGGCTGATGAATCCGATTCCAAATTAGAGAAGACAAAATACTATGGCGAGTCTGAACCCTCGATAGCCTAGACTTCTTAATAGGCAGGAAATCGTCTTTCCTTCTGGGAGGGTCTTTATACAGAACTCCCACAGAGAAGTGATGGAATCCTGCATAGTGCGAAGGATTCTTTTAGTCTCTTCATTATTGTCTACCCTCGGTTGTTTAATTACTGGATGGTCCTCCTCTTGAAAACGCTCAGGACTAGAAGTAATCCTGGGTTCATCCAAACGTCTCTTAAGGGGGCGAGAAGATCCGCCGATCTCCACCCTCTTTTAGGTGAGGAATTCTCCGAGGAGGAGAAACACTCACGCAGAACGCTTTTTCTGTAACGTTCTCTGGCATTCTGTGGCGATACAGAAAATGCCGAAGGGACGTCTGACTGTTGGGGATCCTCCACAACCTCCCCTTACGGCTTTCGACATTCCTTTCTCCTCTGGGCTTGGGAGCTTGAAGAGGTCTAGGCCTGGGAGCGTTGTGAAGACAATCAGACGCCCCCATCCACTGCACTGGGGGACACTTATATCACTATCCACAGCACTATAATTACACTGCTTACCTTCATAGGCGCCATTTGGTTTCCATTTTCCGAAGAGACGGCTTTAAGATTCGCTATCTCAGATGCCGAATGTGTGTGTTCTAATAAAGGAGCAGGTACATTAGATGGGGCAGTAAATGGAGAAGAGGGTATATTATTACTAATAACCCCGCTAGAACTAGATAAAGGTTTGGAAGAAGACCTCCTCACCCTGTTTTGCTTTCTAACTTCTTCACGTATGAGGTTAGAGATTTCCATTCTTCCTCACTCAAATCCTTGCATTCATTACAAGTATTACCAAAAGAACATTCATACATCCTGCATTTCCTGCAAATAGTATGAGGATCAATTGATGCCTTCGGCATCCTAACTTTACAACCCGCATTCACACACATTCTCACCACATTTCCAGAATCAGACATCATGTTGAACAATCCAATCAAATTCCAAAAACGGTCACAATCGCGTATGCCAGTACATCAATGCAATACGTCACCGAGAAGTCCAACGAAGATCAATTGCGATGCAAAATACGAATCCAGCCGAGATACCCACAACGATGTTGCCAGTATGGCCGACAGAAAAAATATGATAGAACATGGGGATTGGTTCCTAGTCCTGCCACCCAGCGGCAGTAGTAGATCACCTGACCTACAGGTAGCGTGTGCGCGAAATTCGAATTTCTGTCGGACGACGGAGTCAAATAGCTAAGTATATATCTGACAGGTAAGTTAAATGTATAAAAATGATATTGTTATGTTACAATAAAGTTTCATACATACTTACCTGGCAGATATATACATAGCTAAGACTCCGTCGTCCCCGACAGAAATTCAAATTTCGCCGCCACTCGCTACAGGTAGTCAGGTGATCTACCGGCCTGCCCTGGGTGGCAGGACTAGGAACCATCCCCGTTTTCTATCATATTTTCTCTCTTCCACCTGTCTCCTGCGGGCGGCTGGGTGGGCCTTTAATTGTATATATCTGCCAGGTAAGTATGTATGAAACTTTATTGTAACATAACAATATCATTTTCATACAATCAACTTACCTGTCAGATATATACATAGCTGATTGGCACCCTTCGGTGGAGGGTAAGAGACAGCTACTATATGGAATAGACACAGGTAAACAACATATGTTGTAGGTATAAATAAAACCTTGGTTCCTACCTGATAGGTGGTAGACTTGGTGGGTGTTTGCCCAGTAGTCTGCATCACCTCAAGAAACTTTAGCGAGATATGTGATCTATGGCCAAGAGTTCTTGTGGGTCTGCCGATGGGGTCTTACCCACTTACTCAGCAGAGCCTAAAGGACTTGTCAATGGGTGCTGATCCACTATATGACAATACACCTTATGAAGGAGCACACAACCAATCCCGACCACCTGATCCTAACCACTGTGTTAGAAACTAAGGATTGTTACGAGTTATCCCCGAACTCGTCACAACAACCGTAACTCAAAAACCACTACGCACACATACATAATTTTTTCAAAAAAAAAAATTATACTCAAACTAATTGGATATGACGAGAATTCTCGTTATGAACAACATAGACGGCCGCCCCGTGCGAGCCTGAATCCTCCATTGTTCGAAGAGATTCTCGACCATATCCAACAGAAGAACAGTATATACATATTAAGGATTGGTGTCGGCTCCCGTACCCAGAATCGTATCTGCCGATACGATAGGACCTAGAGAAAAGCACTTCTCATACGTCACACGCACGTCTTTCAAGTAATGAGATGCAAATACCGAGTTGCATCTCCAATATGTCGTATCTAATATGTTTTTAAGCGACATATTCTTATAAAACGAGAGAGACGTCGCAACGCTCGTACTTCATGAGCTTTTACCCTCAGAAGTTGTAATTGATCGTCCGGACAGACCTTGTGAGCGTCCGTAATGACGTTTCTTACAAAGAACGCTAAAGCGTTCTTTGACATCAGTCTTGTGGGGTCTTTTACCGCGCACCAAAGACCTTGTCTAGAGCCTCCCAACTGACGCTTCCTCTGAAGATAGAACTTCAGAGCTCTAACAGGGCATAGAGACCTCTCTGCTTCTCTGCCTACGAGACTAGACATTCCTTTGATTTCGAATGACCTAGGCCAGGGATTCGTGGGATTCTCGTTTTTCGCTAAAAAACAGAGTCTTAAACGAGCAAAATCGCCGAGTCTCCCTTGAATCCTACTTTATCCTGCAGAGCTTGTAACTCACTAATTCTTTTTGCCGTTGCTAACGATAAAAGAAATAGGCATTTTCTAGTTACGTCTCTAAATGAGGCCTGATGAGGAGGTTCAAATTTATCCGAAGACAGGTATTTGAGGACTACGTCCAAGTTTCCAGTTCAGGAGGTACTGGCTCCTTAGACTTTGACGTCTCAAATGATCTTATGAGATCGTGGAGATCTTTGTTATTTGCCAGATCTAAACCTCTGTTCCTGAACACAGCCGAGAGCATACTCCTGTATCCCTTTATTGTGGATACAGCTAGATGCGATTTTACTCTCAAGAATAGCAAGAAATCAGCAATTTCCGCTATAGAGGTAGAGGAGGAGGACAACTTCTTGGCTCTCACACCACCTTCTAAAGACCTCCCACTTCGACATGGTATACTTTCGAAGTGGAGGTTCTGCGAGCTCTCGCGATCGCGCTTGCCACTCTCGCGAGAAAAGCCTCTCGCTCTGACAAGTCTTTCGATAGTCGAAAGGCAGTCAGAGCGAGAGAGAGCGGGGAGGTTTTGATGGTACCATCTTGAAGTGTGGTTTGTTTGAGAAGATCCGTCCTTCCTGGTAGGGATCTTGGAAAGTCTACGATCCACTCTACCACCTCCGTGAACCATTCCTGGGCCGGCCAAAAGGGGGCTATTAAAGTCATCCTCGTCTCTTTTGACGCCACAAACTTTTTCAATACTAACCCCAGGATTTTGAATGGGGGAAAAGCGTACACGTCACTCGAGACCAGTTTAGCAGAAGGCGTCCTACCATAATTGCTCTTGGGTCTTCCACGACCCGAGCAAAACACTGGGAGCCTTTTTGAAATGTATGTTGCGAATAGATCACGTGAGGAGTTCCCCACAGAGACCAGAGATCGCGACATACTTCCTCGTGCAGAGTCCATTCTGTATGAAGGACCTGGTTCCTCCTGCTGAGCCTGTCCGCCCTCAAACACATTCCTTACTCCCTGTACGAACCTTGTCAACAGGGAGATGTTCCTGTGAGACGTCCAAAGTAATAAGTCCCTCGTGAGTTCGTAAAGGAACGAGGAGTGAGTCCCTCCCTGTTTTCGAATGTAGGCAAGTGCGGTGGTGTTGTCCACGTTTACTTGTACTACCTTGTCTCTCACCAGAGGTTCTAGACTCTTCAAAGCCAGGTGAACGGCGAAGAGCCCTTTGCAATTTATGTGCCAGGACACCTGTGCTGGTTCCCAGGTGCCTGACACTTCCTCGAGCCTAATGTCGCTCCCCAACCCGTCTCCGACGCGTCGGAGAACAACACTAGGTCTGGGTTCTTTGAACTTAGAGAGACCCCTTTGTTGTTTCTCTTCCAGAGGCCGCAACCACCACTGTAGGTGTGCCTTTACCTCCATTGGAATGGGGGGAAAACGTCCGACAGTTGTCCGTTTTTTCCAGCTCCAAGACTTCTTGAGGAAGAATTGAAAGTGGACGGATATGCAGTCTTCCGAGAGGGAAGAATTGTTCCGCGAGGAAGGAAAGCGTCCCCAGAAGGCTCAACCATTCCCTCGCTGACGTTTGCTGTTTCTCTAAGAAGAGAGAGATTATCCTCAAACCTTCTCTCTGTTCTCTCTTGCGAAGGAAAAAACTCGGAAAACCCCGAGAATCCATCCGAATCCCAGATAGACTAGGTCTTGTCTGGGGGTCATCTGAGACTTCTCGAGGTTCACAAGCAATCCCAACGCCTTGGTCAATTGCTAGTGTTAACTTTAGGTCCTCCAAACACTGTCTCTCCGATCTGGCCCTGATGAGCCAGTCGTCTAGGTACAGCGAGACATTCACTCCTTTGAGATGAAGAAATCTCGCCACATTCCTCATCAGGCTTGTGAAGACCTGAGGAGCTGTGGACAGGCCGAAACACAAGGCCCTGAACTGAAAGATCCTTCCCCCCGTCATGAAACGGAGGTACTTCTTCGATGAAGGGTGGATCGGGACGTGAAAGTAGGCGTCTTGGAGATCTAGAGACACCATCCAATCTCCTTGTCGTATGACGCTAGGACTGAAGCAGAAGTCTCCATGGAGAACTTCTCCTTCTGAACAAATTTGTTCAGAGCGCTGACGTCTAGTACTGGTCTCCAGCCTCCCGAGGCTTTTCGCCACTAGAAAAAGGCGATTGTAAACCCCGGGGAGTTTTGAATACCAGTACTAGTTCTACTGCACTCTTGTCCCACATTTGTTCCACCATTGATCGAAGAGTATCCCTCAGCACAGGATCCTTGTACTTGGCTGATAGTTCCCTCGGTATAGACGGTGTAGGCGGGGCGGAGTATTCAGGAAAGGGATACGATATCCCTTCCTTTTATGATCTTTAGTGAAGACGCGTCCGCGTCTATCAGTGTCCAGGCTTCCACGAATTCCAGGAGTCTGGCACCTACTGGTGTTTGGAGGAGAGGAAATGTTTCATTTGCCCTTTTTAAAGGGACGAAAGGCGGACCTACCTCTTCTCTCTGGAGCCTTCCTTCTTGCGGGAGGTTCTGGAGATCGGACACCTCGAAAGGGCTGCCTAGAAGTGCTAGGTTCTTTCTTGTCCGACACTAAAGCAGGTTTCTTCTTCCTAGCAGACTGCGTCAGAAGATCCTGTGTCGCCTTCTCAGTTAAAGAGTGAGCTACGTCCTTCACTAACTTAGAAGGAAACAAAAAGTCCGAAAGAGGTGCATATAGCAGAGCTGCCCTCTGCGCATGCGAGACTGCCTTTGTTAAGAAGGCGCCATACACTGTCCTTTTCTTCAAAAGACCTGCTCCAAATAATGCAGAGACTTCCAAAGATCCATCCTGTACTGCTTTGTCGATGCACGACAAAATGCATAGCAAGGCTTCAGGTTCGATTCCTGCGAATCGTGAGCTTTCTTGGACATCACCCCAAGGGACCAATCTAAGAAGTTGAATACTTCCAATACATGGAAACAGTCCCTGAGGAGATGATCCAGTTCCGAAAATACTCCAAGTAATGCGGGCAGAATTAAGACTAGGACGCCTTGAAGCGTCAACTAACGTCGAAAAGTCTGCCTCTGTAGTAGAAGGGAGAGCGATACCCATATCCTCCCCCGTCTTGTACCATATGCCTCTTTCCCAGCTAACCTTGCTGGAGGCATGCAAAATACTGTCCTGGTTAAGTCTTTCTTCGAACTTCATCCAGGCGTCTAAGGCGTGTAAAGCCCGCTTCATCGAGATGGTGGGCTTCATCTTCAGAAAAGACGAAGTCTTCTTGCGCCTTCGCACTCGAAAAGAGCGAGGCGGAGAAGGAGGAGGCAGCCGGAGTCAATCGTCTCCGTATTCCTCCAGAAGCATGTAGTCAACACCTTATAGTTTGACAAGCCCTCTCTTCCAAGATTCTTCATCCTCCGAGTTTCGTTCGAACTCGTGGGTGAAAATCCTGAGTTTCTGTTCTCCTTCAGAAACTTTCTTCTTCTGGGGGAGACAAACTCCTGATCGGGAGAGGGGCTAAGGGAATGAAAGTCTTTCCTTTTTCCTTTTTCCTTCCCGTCTGATCGACTTGGAAGGCGTCACAACCTGAGGCTTCTCTCGCGCTTTAGAAGACGTCATGTATGACGCTTCCCGCTCTACCGAGCGTCATGTATGACGTCTCTTGTTGACGTTTAGATGACGCTTTCGCGTCTGGAAGACGCTTCGCTTTCTAAGGGCTTCCTACTCGGCGTCACAATCTTGGACGGAGCGTCACGTCTACGATCCTCTTGATTTGACGCTTCACTTCTAAAAGACGTCTTCCGAGCAGGAGCGAGAGGACGAGACTTCTTAATAGGGAAGCGTCACGTCCTTCCGACGGGGCGCTAAAACTCCCACAAGAGATGAAAGTTGTTCTTGCACCGCCATAATGATCTTCCTTGACGCTTCTCCTACGTCTAGAGCCTGGCGCCCTTCGTCATCACTAGGGGAAGAAGCATGGATAAGGTACTTTCCTCATAAGCGTCAGGTGACGTTGACGCCACCTTCGCCTTCTGATAGCAGACGGGGCGTCATCAGAGAAGCGCTCCGGGCTAGAGTCGATATCTTGCTTCATATGACGCTTCAGCGGTCTCGATAAAGTCGACTCCTTCCACCCTCGTTTAGGTGAGAGGGAGATGGGAGAGACGAGAAACACTCGCGAAGGACGCTTTTCCTGTAGCGTCCTTGAGCTGGCTGCCATGAAGCCAAAGCTAGCTGAAGGGACGTCTGACCGTTGGGGATTCCCCACGACCTCCTTAAGGCTTTCGACTTTCCTTCTCCTCTGGGCATGTGAGCTTGGAAGAGGTCTAGGCCTGGGAGCGCCGCAGGGACGATCAAACGCCCCCTCCACAACACTGATAGGGTCACTAAAAAAATTTTCACTATCACTAGCCTTACCTTTCGAGTCCGCCATCTTGGACTTCATGTCTCGAATCGTCGCTTTCAGATTGGCGATTTCCGATGCCGAATCCGAAAAGACACTCTGAGAATGAGATTTTATAGGGAGATTCTCCAGAAGTAGGGTTAGAATTATCATTTAAAGGCTCAATAGGCCTTGAATTCAACCTTTCAGTCTTCTAACTCTATCCCTCTCTAACTTCTTCAAATAAAGAAGTCAAAGTCTTCCATTCTCTGCATTCAAACTCTCGCATTCCTTACAAGTGTTAATAGCAGAACATGCACCCCCCTACATTTACGGCATACAGTGTGAGGATCAACCGAAGCTTTCGGTATCCTCACCTGCAGCCTACATTCACACACATTCACACTCACATTAGAATCAGACATCCTGAGAAAAATCCAAAGAGTTATTCCAAAAACAGTCCACAGTAGCGAATGCCAAAACACGATCCAAATACGTCACCAAAAGTCGAAAAAACGCTTGATCAAATGTTGAAAAAAGAATCCAAGTCAGGAGGTAATAACAACAATGTTGATACCACCGGCGACAGAGAAAATATGATAGAAAACGGGGATGGTTCCTAGTCCTGCCACCCAGGGCAGGCCGGTAGATCACCTGACCTACCTGTAGCGAGTGGCGCGAAATTGAATTCTGTCGGGGACGACGGAGTCTTAGCTAAGTATATATCTGACAGGAAAGTTAAATGTATAAAACTTATATTTTATATGAAGAACAAACTAAACATTTTACAACTGCTGACTATTTGCTATGGAGTGGAAATGGATGAAGGGTCAAGATTCCCAAGACCTGAGTTAAAGTTAATCTTGATAGCAATGTGTTTATGTACAGTAGTACATGAAAAGTAGTTCCATAGCACAGTATCAGAATGTACCTATTTTATTAAGACTTTTTTCCTCATTTTCTTGTATGTCTTACCATTGAAGATTGCTTGTTTGTTTGTTGGTATGGTATTTTTATTTTGCATGGAACCAGTGGTTATTCAGCAACGGAACCAATAGCTTTAAGTGACTTCTGAACCACGCCAAGAGTGAACTTCTATCACCAGAAATAGACATCTCTAACACTTAATGGAATGCCCCAGAATCGAACTCGTGGCCACCGAGGTGACAAGTCAAGACCATACAGATCACGCCACTGAGGCATACCATCGAAGAGGAAACTGTAAAGTGAACAAACTGTATTCTCCAATAAATTATGTTTGCTTAATATAAGGTTGCTTTCAGCTAAGCAACACCAAAGAAAAAGTAACTCCTATTGTGCCAGATAATCATTAACATAAGAAGTCTAAATTTTATCTCATTACGGTAGATGTATCCATAGCTGCTTTATTAACATTTTTATTTACTTTATTATCTGCATGAGAAGGGATCCAGCATAGTTCCACTGTTATGGAAGCTTCATTTAATTTATTGAGTAAGTACTCTTTCAGCTAGATATGAGTTTTTCTTCTTCTTCTTCTTCTGCTGGATACAAGTTTTTGTTGTTGTTCTAAAGTGCTTTTTTGGAGGTTGCCAATTTGAGTGCAGTACTATGTATGACATATATAGATGATACTAAAGGTTATATACAGTCTCCCTTTGACTCCCAGTTGGATTTTTTTTTTCATTTGATTTTCATTAATTCCTTTTGGTCTCTTTTCCCTTTGCTTTTTAACTTCCTTTATAGATTCTGCTGAAATTTTAACCTGTCATTTAAGAACAAATCCTCCAAGCGAATTGTGAGTTTATAAATGTGAACTGGTGAACAGGTACATGTGCAGATTCTACCATTTAAAATTTCACATTCCATCCACTAGACTTAAAAACTATCCCCCTTTTACAAACTAAAATTTTACAGAATACTTCAGCCTTTTTAAAACTATAACATACATATTTCTATATTCAAATTTGAATCTATAACAATGTTTAAATGACCAGTTGCTTACAAAGCTTGATACCTAAACAAAAATTACAATTTATGTAAGGTTAATGTATGAAAATCAGTTACAAACTCCATAATATTGTATGGTTTGCTTGTACATGTGACCAAAATATTAGAATACCTTCCCTTAATTTCTATAAAATTCAATAGTAAATTTGGTACAGGTTCACCATCCCTTATTCCAAACCTTCAGGGCCAGCTGTGATTTGGTATTTGGATTTTTTCACATTTTGGCACTGAAGCTAGCTCCATAAACACAATTGCACATTTATTTCCAACAAAAACCAAAAAATATACATAAAAAGAACCATAACTAACCTACATATTTGTGTATGATCTGATCTATTGTATGTGACCATAAAATGTTTGTCTTTAAAACATGATTTTCTTCACATCTTTGCATTTGGCTCATAGGTCTGGATAAACTAATCCTTTATAATAAAAATTATAATTGTTGGAGTTAACTGTCCTCCTCATTGCCTGGTTCATAAACGAGTTAATTACCTGTGTCAACAATCTTCAGCGACTCTGTTTATTGTTTTCAAGTAGTACTTGTTTTGGTTAACAAGTAGTACTTGTTTTGTTTAATCATTCATTTGGACTGAAGATGAACCCGGGAAAAGGTTCGAAAGCTTTGTAGTTTTTTAAAATTATACATGAACTATTAATATTTTTAATTTTTTATTATTGTGGACCCCTTAGAACAAAATGATAATAATAATAATAATAATATCTTTGCATTTACAGTAGATTACACTAGGCTATGCTTTATGTGCAAGTTCCATTTTGATAGGTTAGGCTAGACTAAGCTTCCTATACCTTTTTCCGTTTTGGCAAATTTAATTGATAATGCGCATCACATCTAAATTAGCTTTCGACTAAGTAATAGGCCTAGAAGCTAAATTTCATTAGGCTAAATGCAAATACAACAGGCTTACCACACTTATGGCTTGTTTGATATTTCAATAATATTTCCAATAATTAACAACCACTTAGTATTTCATGCAAAACTGTTATACTCAGTAGCAAGTACTGCCATATATGAAAAAAACAAATTGAGAAACAGCTTTATACCAAAGTTATTTGCTGTAAATATTGCATGTTTATTAGAAGCTGTGTTAAAGTTGTTAACCTGTTAAAACTTCTAAATTCTCAGTGGTAATGGAAGTCCTAAGAAAGAATATCACTAAATTTAAGCTGCAGGTATAGCTGCAGCTAAATAAAATGAATAACGCACAGGTTGCAAAGATTTTGGAATATGCAGAAGTGATATCCAAAACTGTCAAAAATTACATCCTCACTTCCTTTACAATTTATTGCTTTTATAAATAAATTAACATGCATTTGTAGACCCAACTTTGTTAATCTGCTAATGTGTGTCTGAATTATGTTTCATTTAGCAACTAATGTAAATGAGGATGTCAGTAGTACTTGGTCAGCTGAGATTATAAAAATGTAAACATTACCAAATGCATATGGATACCAAATGCAAATGGAGCATGATTGCAACATTTTTTTATAGTCATATGATAATAACAAATGCAATATGCTGTATAACTGGATACAGTAAGCAAAACAAGTTTTATTAAAATCATTATTGTAAATATAGCTGTACTATTTGAAGTTTGCAAATGGCTATTTCCCCCAATGAAAAATATAAATTTTTAGAATTATGGATAAGAGATGGTTAACCTGTATCAAGAGTTATTCACAGGGTCAAACTGATACAACAAGAATATAAAAATTACCCAGTCAGTTGCGAGTAACGTACTACAATAAATAATCTCTATTACAACCTAAATTCCTTACTTCTTATTGCAACTTGAAAGTCATGTCAAAAAGGAAGGGTAACTTAAAAAAAAAACAAAAAAAACAAGAGAATTTCAATATAGAAGTGCAAAATACACACTTCACTTCATAAAACACAAGAATTTTGTGGTTTACAGAGATTATGCATTTCGAGGTATCATGAAAAACAATTTCAATTGATGTTCAAACCAACTTAAAGTAATTAAACATTTATATTTCATAAATTTTTTATATGAAAGTTATACAAAAAATAACACTGTATTAGTCGTCATTACTACTACTGTATTATTCACTGCTAGCACCTGAGTTATAATATATACATAAAAGTTAATTACAGTACGTACTGTGATGTTAGGACTGCTTCTCACTCTCATTTTATATAACCTCACAATATCACATAAAAGTGGAAAGAGCTTTCTTATGTAGCTCTTGGTAAAATGACTAATTTCCATCTACGTATAAAAAAAGCACACACAACATAGCTGTGAGACTAAATCCCTTATTAAAGTAACTCACCCTGCTTTTAGTTTTGTTCTCTTAGAATTAGTATTATACTTCCCTCCTTTACTCCTTTACTACCCTAGATACGTATGTGACATATGTTGCAGTCAATACTGGAAATTTAGAGATGAAATTCAAATCATTATGAACATGGCTAGATAAAATGTAGTCATGTATGTACTACATACACATTTGCCAATGTCCCTCATATCTGGAATATTGTTTTTGTAAAGCCTTTGCACTGATGAGAAAATTATAGAAACCATATTTTCTACATATGTATATACAAGATCAAACTTCCTTTACCTAAGACTTATTAATACTGTTATGATTTCATACAATAGCTACTAAATAAATATATTCATAAATATAATAAACAATCTATAAAGATTTGGCTTCCTTAACAAAAAGTTATATGCTTCAAAAACAAATATTATAAAATAAAATTAATTTATAGGCATATTTTGATTTAGATATAAATTATGTCTATGCAAGCAGTAAAAAACAAAATTGCTACATAACAAGCTTTGAAAAAGCTCCACGATTTTTCAAAAACATCTTTTCAGCACCCACCTACACTTGCAAAAATATAGTAAAATATGATAACATACAAATTTACAAACTTCAGTCTCAAAGGGAATCTGTGACCACAAATTTCTGTACTACACATAAATTGTAAAGAAATGGACAAGTACACATATAACAAGAATGCCAAAAGTGGTATTTTACGACAAATTTTCACCTAAAAATTTGAAACAATTTGTGCATTAGTGCCAAAAATTTGGAAACATTAATCCTTGAGGCTTCAACGAAGTCTAATTATACTAGTACAGTGTATTCAGAGCTTTGACAAAATAGTTTCAAGTACTCTTGAAAATCTTTTGATAACACTATTCAGTTTTCCCATACTGAACCAGCAAACTGTTTTGAGACATTGAAGTGATAAAATACATTACATTTATGACTAAAAGACCAATATTATGTCTATACTGTACTCTATATATTCAGTGTGAGAAGGATAACCATGAAAACTTTAACCATGACTTACTGACCATAAAATGTTCACAAACATGATTCTCTCCTATTCAGTCAAGTATGTAGGGAAAATTTTCATTCAGTCCACTGTATGCCAGTGAAGAAGGCATGGTCTTTGATCTCCTGTGGTCCTGCAATACCACCTCCAAGCCTTTCTGTTGGGTGGGCACACAACAACTGAAAGGTAAATTTAATTATGCAATTAAACATTTCTATTTATTAAGCTCAAGTCATGAGCCTAATATATATATGGTTCTCTTTAAAAATTAATATGGAATCATACTTTTGAAATTTACATGCATTCTTTCCATTAAAAAAAGAAACTTTAACCAACTATGTATGAAGAAAAATTTATTTCAAAGTGTAACAAATATGAATGCTGTAGTTAATATGACTACTGCCTGAGCTCTCAAAATCATAAACTCACCCAAGAATAATAAATTCAAAGGGAAAAGTTAATGGATATAAGATTGTGTTTTCACACCTTTAAGACCTCCCTGTACAAAAAAGTAACTTTACATTTGTGTAAAACAGATTATACTGTATACTGATAGCTATGTATCTCATATAGGTAAATATGACTCAGTTTCCCAACTAAAAGCAACTTTTGCTATATGATTATGTTAGGTTCCTCATTTCATTAATAGATTGGAATAGAATATAGAATTTAGACCAAAGGACATGCACTGAGGGTGAGAGTTGTGTTGGGGAAGAATTTCCCTAGCTGAGGGAGCACGATAGGTAATTGCCTCCCTTTGTATCTCAAATGTTTAATTTTGCCAATTTAGTGATGTATCTTTCTTTATGGGTTTCACAACTATGCACTGAGAGTTGTGTTGGGGAAGAAATTCCCTAGCTGAGGGAGCACGATAGGTAAGTGCCTCCCTTCATATCTCAAATGTTTAATTTTGCCAATTTAGTAATGTATCTTTCTTTATGGGTTTCACAACTATTACAAAAGTCAAATACATTATTAAAATGACAAATTTTCTAAGACAATTTGTATTTTTCATAGCTACAAACCTGAGGTCCTAACAATAGGATAATTTCTAGCACCTAGCTGGATCCGGTTAAAAAACAGGTGAAAGCAAGGAATCTTGTGATATCTGGCAACGCATGTGTAGATCGGGTGAAGAGTGGTCAAGGACCACTCACTTACGCCACCGCGTCAGTCTTTCGCAACTCGGGATGTCTTAACACACAGAGGGGTGGCTAGAGGCGGGTAGTATAATGTTAAGACCTCAGATTTGTACCTATGAAAAATACAAATTGTCTTAGAAAATTTGTCATTTGTTCATATGTGAACAAACCTTCGGTCTTAAAAATAGGATAGACTCATACTTGGAGGGAGGTACAAGACATCCTAAACCGGCTGGGGGCCTACCCACCAGTCCAGCTTCCAGAAGAAATGACTTCTGGAGAGGGACCGAAGCCTGTTGAGAAGCTAGATAAATTGATATCTAACCACTCAAACCCTGAGTGACATACAATGATATATGGGAGAACCATTGTAATAGATAACCAAAGAGAAACTTTGACGGTCAAATGCTACCAAATAGAGGGTTTGATATTTGTATATTAAGCAACCACACTATCAGTATGACTACCTTACTCACCTGTATCAGACCAGTCCAACAAATGACGTTTCTATTCCTAAACCCGCTCGAAGGGACGTGTCTATTCCTTAACCCGCTCGAAGGAAGAAGGAAAGGTACAAGAGAAAGGAGGAGAGCAACCAACTCACTCATTCTCTCATCCATACAATCATCTTAGGTATGATACAAAGGTGCCCTGTTAGGGGCAACTATGAGTTACACAACCTGTTGGGTAGCCACCACAGGACCCAGGGAAAATGTGTCCGCAGATCTGTGGGCAGCATCCTTAAGATAAAAAAGAGGTGAACGTGGACTGGTGTAACCAAGTACCAGCGCTCAGCGCTCTATGTACAGCCAAGTTCTTTTTGAAAGCCAGAGAGGGACCAATACCCCTAACGTCATGTGCTCTAGCCTGCACAGACGTGGTGGTGGAATCATCAAGAGTCAAGTATGGCTGTCTGATGGGTTCCTGTATCCAAAAAGAGCTAGTATTCTTAGACACCTCTTTCTTCATACGGCCTGTGCTAGCAAAAAGTCTGCGGCAGCCTGGTCTCAAGTGCAGAGTCCTTTTAAGATAGCAATGCAGGGCCCGGACAGGGCACAACAAAAGCTTTTCCTGGTTGACTACGATGCCCAGTTCCAGAACCGGAGTAGACGATCCGTGTCCTGCAACAGCTTTTCCCTGGAAACTCCCAAGACCAACCAATTGTCGAGGTACCTCAGCAAACGGATCCCCTGAGCATGGGCCCAACTTGACACGAGGGAAAAGACCTTTGTGAACACTTGAAGGGCTGTTGTCAGCCCGAAGCCTAGGACTTTGAACTTGAAGACCTTGTCCCCAAGAGAGAAGCGAAGGAACTTCCTGGACGTCAGATGAACAGGGATTTGGAAGTACGTGTCCCTTAAGTCTATCGACAGCATGAAGTCGCCTTCCCTCACGGCAGCCAACACCGAACGCGGGGTCTCCATCTTGAACTGTGTCTTCCTGATGAAGTGATTCAAGGTGGATAAGTCAATCACAGATCTCCATCCTCCCGACGCCTTGGGCACCAAGATCTGACTGTAATACCCTGGAGACGGATGCACCACTTCCTCTACCGTGTCCTTGTCCAGCATCTTCTGCAGTTCCTCCCGGAGAGCCAAGAACTTCAGAGAATCTGGAGGATATGCCTTCCTGAGTTCTGAGCTGCAGCTTGTCCGACAGAGGAGGAGAGAAGTTGAATGGCAGTAGGTACCCCACCTGAAGGACATCTACACCACCCACTTCTCCGCCCCATAACTCTGCCACTAGGCCCAATGGCATGCCAGGAAACCCCCCATCTGTGGCGCAGGAGAGGAAGAGGTGCCGGTAAACCTACCAACGGCCCCCTTTACCTCTGCCCCTTGGGCCCCATCTCGGCTCAAAGGAACAAGAGCGAAAGGGACGTTGATCCTCTGACCTTAGCTGAGTTGAACGGGAAGTCCCTGCTGACCCGAATTCTCGACGGACCCCTACCAGGCGACGATCTTCTTGACCGCTGCTGGACAGGGGAAGGAGGAGGAGCTGGACGTCTCCGAGGACAAGACTCCGACTTAGACACAGCCTGGTGCACCAGTCTGTCTTTGGTGTCAGCCCGACCCCGGTCTATCGCATTCTGAGCTTAGTCAGAGGAAAACAAATATTGGGACTCCAATAGATCTCTGTTCCACAATGCCAGCAAGGACTCCATGTCAACTGATCTCTCCATCCTAGACAAAGCCGTGTCTCTTATAATCAGAAGAAGGTTAGCCCATAAATTAACACTGAAGTGAGCCATATACAAAAACGCCTTGCCTCTGGACTGCAACAGACTGGCAAGCGAGGATGCACACACCAACCCTTCTGGGGACCAGTCAGAAGCTATCTTGGTAATGACCACAGACCAGAAGTCCAGCCAAGAAACTGTCTGCAACATGGAGGCTGCTGTGGATTCCAATGCTGAGGCATCTTGCGGAGACAAGGACGGAGCCACTGACCTTACCTGCTCCAAAGTCAATTCCGGCTTCAGGCAAATGACATCTGGGTTAAGATGGCGCGACATAGAAAATGCAGAGTTCATAGCATAGTACTTCCTATGTCTCCTGAGAGGCGGAGGTAGTAGCTTGGCAGAAGCCCCACCCCTAGAGCGAAGCAAAACTGTTCCCGGTCCGAAACAGAGGCATTAACCTTATGCAAGACCGACTGGACGTGCCCCGACAAGGGAAGCTGAAGAGATGATTTGGGATCCTGCATAGCTCCCACCAAGGCTTCCAAGCAAGGAGGAGTGTAAGACGACCGAGCCTGAGTCCTACTTTCCAAATTGTTGAACCCATGAATGAGATCAACAACTTCCAAAAATGAAGACAAAAACTCTTGCGTGTCTCCCTCCTCCTGCTCTGGCAACGGAAACCGACGACGAGAAGGATGTGCAGGCTCCTCTAAGGCACCTTCCCCATAAAAATGTTATTGTTATGATACAATAAAGTTTGTTCATACTTACCTGGCAGATATATATATAGCTGTATTCTCCGAAGTCCGACGAAATTTCAAAACTCCGGCACACGCAGTGGGCGGCCAGGTGGTTAGTACCCATTCCCGCCGCCCTGGGAGGCGATATCAGGAATCATTCATATTCAGGAATCATTACCACTAATACCACTGTCCCCGAGGGGAGGTGGGTGGGTACTTTTAATTATATATATCTGCCAGGTAAGTATGAACAAACTTTATTGTATCATAACAATAACATTTTGTTCATGAAACTTACCTGTCAGATATATATATAGCTGAATCCCACATTGGGATGGAAGGGAAGGGACAGAATAGAAGGATTAGGAAACACCTCAAGTGCAGATGATTGACATCTTGATTCCTTACCTGTTAGCATAGCTGACTTCTTGATTACTGTCACCGAAGTCTGCTTTTGCTTTACTAGAGTCGAGTGACCTGTGTAGTTGGTGCGCTCTAGATGATCTGTCAACGGGAGCGTGACCACAATGTGACTAGACCATATTGACCATACTGTGAGGGCAACGAAGCTAAAACCACCACCTGACCTAACCTATCGAAGTTAGTCCCATAACTTCTAGGCTAACGAAAGGGAAAGCGCCTCAAGCGACCAACCCTTCAAGTTAAAAGCACACCTATCCCTTTTCTATAGGATAGGATTCGTGCTGCTTCCTGCCTCCAATAATATTTCTACGGATATGTATGGTCCCTAGCGACTCGCAGATCTCATATAGTCGTCTTCACATCCCGTCGGGAGTGTGAAGCGAACACAGAGTTGCTTCGCTCAAACGTGGCACTCAGGATATTACCGAGTGTCATGCTCTGTTGAAATGCTTCGAGGCCGCGCCCTCACCTCGTGAGCATTTACTTTAAAAGGTTTCAAATCTTTGTTCAAACATGACGAATGAGCCTCTTAGAAAGACTCCTTAAAAATAACGCCAGGGCGTTTCTTCGACATGGGCAGTCTGGTCTTTTTACGGAACACCGCAGATTTGTCGAATGACCTCGACTTTCTTTAGTTTTATCAAGATAAAACTTGAGAGTCCCGACAGGGCACAGGACTCTCTGTGGCTCTTGCCCAAAAATTTGTGCCATCCCCTTGATCTCCAGGTCTCTGGGCCAAGGGTTAGACGGGGGTTTTTCGTTCTTAGCAAGAACGGAAGGCTTAGAGGACACCGAATTATGTCCTCTAAAGCCAAAACCTCTGATGATGGCTAAAACCTCACTACCATCTTGCCGCAGCTAGAGTGGTTAGAAAATTAGCCTTTCTGGTTACGTGTATTAAGTTTACAGAAAGGAGAGGTTTCGAAATGCTTTGACATCAGGAACTTCAGACTACATCTAAGTTCCATGCGGAAGCTTCGATCTAAAAAAAAATTTCAAGATTTCCACAGACCTCAAAGATCGTGAAGGCTTTGTTGTTTGACAGATCCGAATCTCTGAGCCTAGAGGCTGTCAACCTATTTCCGTATTCTACAATAGTTGGGACTGCTAGCTTTATCCCATACTTCAGACGGAATGGGAAGGCGTAAAGTAATTCACAGAGGTCAGAGGTGGAGGAACAGTCATTCTTCCTGCACCCTATGTCCAGAAACGGCCACTCCGATTGGTACACTGCAAAATATGCAGCACTGCTTTGCTTTGGCAATGAGACTTGCAATTAATCTTGAAGATCCTCTCGCTTCTTGACAGTCTGAACGCATTCAGACTCAGAGCGGAGAGATTTTAGGTACCTCTCGAAGTGAGGCTGTTAGAGTAGACGATTCTCTCGGGAAGGGTCCTTGGAAAGTGCTCTCTGAAGGACGTGACCTCTGTGAATCCAGCCTCTCGAAGGCCAACATGGGGCGATCAGCGTCTTTCTCACTCCCTCTGACGCCAGTGATTATCTTATTACATTTCCTAAGCTTTTGAATAGGGGAAAAGGGCTAACCAACTATCCCCATTCCATACTATAGGATGGCGTCTATTGCTACCGCTCTCGGATCGAGAATAAGGGCGCAACGTAGAGGAAGCTTCTTCGTCTTCACTATTGCAAAATCTACGAAAAGGACGTCCCCAAAGCCTCTCCACAAACTCTCGACATACTTCTAAGCGAGGATTACTCCAAAGTCAAACGTCAGTAGTTGCTGCCGTCGATCGAGAAGATCCGCACGGACGTGCAATCGTGTAACGAACCTCTTAAGGATCGTTACGTTCCGTGCCTATGCCGATAACCATCTCTCTTTTCTTGGGATATGAGAGAGCTGCGGAATTATCTGAGATGATTTGGACCACTCGACCAAAACCTCACACTTCGAGGAACTGGAGAGACCACCAAAATTGCTTCCAATTCTTTTAGATTATGTGCCAGGACCTCTGTCCGGATGCCTGGCTCCCTCTCATTATCACCTGAGGTGATCCATTGAGAGACGTTTAGAATTATCTCTAGATCTTTGATGTTATTTCAGTTTCTCCTTAGGAAAACTGTAGAGGTCTGAATTGCAGTCTATTCAGGGAAACAAGCTTCTCCAGCGAGGAAATGGTCCCCAGCAGACTCATCCATTCCCTCACTAAGCATGCTTCCTTCCCTAATAAGGCTGCGCTTTGCATAAGCAGGAGAGCATTGTTATAGTGCTATACTGAGGTAGACTCGTACAGAATTCTGTTACAGTGCGGTAAGCAGCGCCGAACATGTCTAAGAGATATCTCTGTTGAAAATTTCTTAGCAAAAGGAAGTCGTTTATTCATGATTACCAGAAACCCTCCCCTCAACCCGAGGCGAAAGTCATGATTGTAGGGCAGAGATACGGTTCGTAAATCAATACCCGCGGGAGAGAGAGACGTAACCGACTGAGCAGTACAACGAGCTACCTAACACTGAGTTGGTGACAGTGTGAGACATGTGACAGTACAGGCAGCAGCTTATGTTCACCTTCTCGCAGTCTTATGCCGAGTTGCCCAGCTATTCTATTCATCTAAGGAATAGATTTTCCATTATTTGAACAGAAACTCTCAAGTTGGCATATCTAAGCGAAACAGAATTCGCTAATACAGAAGCTGATTTTGTGTTGTCGTAACATTACGCTTAATTAACCAAATGTTAAATCGGAAACTCCTGGAAAGTTGCCGGGAGTACCGATTAAATATACTGCGTCATCCACAATGACAGCAAACCTCTCGTTTCGCACTATTCTGCCTGAGTTACCAGCTACTCTTCTTATACGAAGGAATAGGTTCGTTACTATTATCGATCATAAGAAAATTCTATCAAGCAGGCATATTTAGCGAAAACATAATTCGCTACATGGCAGAAGCTGAGTTGGTGTTGTTGTAACAATACCTTCAAGCATTGTCCTTACACCGGAAACTCCTGGAAGTTTGCAGGAAGGACCGATTAAATACACTTAAAATAACAGTCCTTTCGGTTGCCATCTGTAGAGGTAACACGATATGCGTATATGACTTGAACTTTACATTATTGTAATATGACGCGAAGATAAAATACCTAAGTATTGCAGTCACTTGAACATTTAATTCTCTACTACATTCTTTCCTCGACGAGGAAGAGAGAGAGAATGGAAATCGACTGTCTTCATTCTCTTTGCCAAGAAAAGGAATAATATTATTCAAATGGAAATCCTCAAGTGAGAACCGAAGATCGAAAAGGAAAGTTCAAGCTTCTTATGATAAAATGTTTATTAAGAACTTTGTCAATGAGAACTAACCCAATTGCATGACGGAAAGTAATCCAGGAATTCGAGCATATAGCCTTCCCGATTCCCGCAGAAATCGAGGAAGGGGCAGGATTCCTGATTAGAGACTGGGCTTACGACAGGAAGGACCTTAATGTTCCCCTTCGGCAGCGCAATCCCGAAAGCAGACAAGGCGTTTTATGACACCGAAATCTGCTTACAGTTTTCCTGGTAATTCATCAAGTGATGGATTCTATTGAACGCTCCCTTCGTAGAAAGCGAAGTAGACATCTTGACGAGACCAAACTCCTTCCTCTACTTCGACGACGCCCTCTTGAAGAGCGTTCTTGCAGGAATCCTGCCGAACGTCTTGATGCGTAGGACGCCTATCGTTCTGAAGAACGTCCTGGCAAGTGCTCTACCGAGCGTCATGACTTGTAGGATGCCGAGCGTCTTCAAAAGCGTCCTCGCTAGCGTCCTGGCGAGCGTCCAGATGTGTAAGACATCGAGCGTCTTCCAAAAGCTTATCAATGTTTATGACGTCGAGCGTCTTCTGAAAGGCCACCCGAAAAGCGTCCTGGAGAGCCGCACGCTGCTCCTGAAGTGTGAGAGCACTATAGGAAGACGTAAGGCATCGGTCTCCAAGACGGCCTTAAAGACTTTCGTTACCTTCCTAAACAAAGACGGTGGCCGCCTGTGCAACATTTTGCGTCTTAGTAATGCAAATGAACATATCCAGACACGCGCTCAAAAAGGAACGCCGAGCGTTCCGAAAGGCATCGTCGCGAGGTGCTTGCCGAACGTCCTGATTGCATTCTTTGAGCGTCTTGAAGAGCGTCCGGAATAGAAGCGACGAACATCAAGGGAAGCGTCATAGTGAATGACGTGCGTCAACACGAGTAACTTGAGAGGCTTCCTGGCGAGGGGAGAGCCGCTCATGAAACGCGAGCGTCCTAAGCATAAGTACGGTGATCGTCATCAGGACGAGTCTTAAGGACGTTCGCCCCTCTTGACAAAAACGACGGCCGGCTGTGCGACATCTTGCGTCTTTGTCACGCTCATCGACACTGCAGAAGGGCATTTAAAAGGACGCCTGTGTGTTCCTTGGGTATGAGGAATTACTTTGCCCTTCTCCTGTCGAAAACTAGGATAGTCTGTCCAGTGTCATCTCTGTCCGCTGACAGAGCGTCCCTTAGGGACGAGTAAGATGCTTCTTGGCGAGCTGTTTGACTATGCAAATCAGCTTGCCGGACGTCAAGCTTATGAGCTTGAACAATATCCGTTTAGTCGTAAAGCGAACGTCACATAACGTATAACATAGCGCCATGAGGGGAGGAGGAAACCTTAGCCGATGACAAATAAGACCTCCTTGGAGCGTCCACCAAATTGGCGAAATCTCCTTGAGAAGAAGACGGTGCTTCCTTGAATCCATCCAATCCTGGACTCTCTTAAACGCTCTCTTCGCAGAGAGCGAAGTGGCCATCTTAACGAAGCCAGGGGCCTTCCTGGCCTTCGATGAGGCTAATTGTGAAGGTGGAGCGTCTTGGAAAGCAATAAAACAATCCTTGCTACACGAGTAAAGACGTTCCTTCCTCTCGATTAAAGCGCTTGGAATGTCTCTGAAAGGCGTCCTTGTGAGGGTCCTGCCTTAAGGACATTTCTAATCTCTTGACCAAGACGACAGCCGCCTGTGCGACATTTTTGCGTCTTTGTCACGCTTATCGATATTAAGTCAAGCCGAAGGACGCCAGATCGATGTGGTTCCCCGTAACCCTCCTTCGGCTTTCGACATGCCCTCTCCCTAGTCCTGGGAGTCCGACAGAGGTCCAGGCCTAGAGGCGTTATGGGGCGGATCTGACGTTCCCTCCTGACGAGAGAGAGGACGTGAAGCGTCCTCTTCTCTAAAGCTTCTTAGAGGGCGCGAGTCCTTCCGAGAGCTCCAACCTTGCGGGGAGGACGCCTCGGAGGACGAGAAGCAATCATTCATGATTTGTGCACGTGCACGATCTTTGGCAGCCTTATCCTGCCGAAGGGACGCCAGATCGGTGGGGGGGTTCCCGTAACCCTCCTTCGGTTTTCAACTTGCCCCCTCCCTGGTCCTGGGAGTCCGACAGAGGTTTAGACCTAGAGGCGTTATAGGACCGATCTGACGCCCCCTCCACAACACTAGGGGCAAAATCAACATCACTACACTCACAACACTGATTGGAGAGCGAGCACTTTTTCAAGCTTACTTGATGTAATCCACAATGAATAGAAAGGGCATTACTTCTCACAGAACTTCCTCTAGGCCCGTAAGCCATACCACAGGGTTAGGCAAAATAAAGTCTACTGGAGGTTAGTAGGTTCATTATCCTAACTTCTGTTACTGTGGAGGAAGACCTCCTGATTCTATCACGCTCTAATTTGCGTACATACGAATCATACGTCTCTTTCGGAATCAGTCAACATTACACTAATTACATTGATCTCTCAACAAAGAAAACATGTAAACGTCATGTATACTAAGCGAGTGTCTACCGAAGGTTTCGGTAGCCTCCCCTTACCCGTTGCAGACAACAAAGTCTGAAACTAGGCTAACTAGATTCAGACATCATATGCAATGAAAAAATTTTAATTAATTTATGATAGCGTATGCCTAGCCACAAATCCAAGTCAATCATTCAAAAAACAAGTAGGATACTAAGCGGCAATGGAAGGTTTCAAAAATCCTAGGCGGGGTAGTAAACAGGTGTTTTTCACTACCGCGACAGAGAAAAATCTGAATAGAAAATGGGAATGATTCCTGATATCCGCCTCCCAGCGGCGGGAATGGGTACTCCACCACCTGGCCGCCCACTGCGTGTGCCGGGAGTTTTGAAATTCTGTCGGACTTCGGAGAATACAGCTATATATATATCTGACAGGTAAGTTTCATGAACAAAATTAACAAAGGATCAGCAGCCAAACAGCCCAAAACACCAACTAACCCGTCTGGGCTGGGTCCACGCGTCAGTTCCCGAGACGAACTCACTATAACACTAGAAACATCACTATGTACTCCTCCAACAAATGACTCATTAACATGTCCGTGAATGGTCACAGGCGTGGCAGATGTACGAACGTGAATTGGAGAGGAATCCCAAACACTTCAGATTGAAGGAGAATCCCCCAGAGTCGAACTCTTGGAAGCACCAGTGAGAGGGGCAGACAAACACTCCTGCTGCACTAACTCCATGCCCACCACCCTGGACCTCTTGACAGGCGCCTTGAGATCCTTACGGCGACGAATAGGCCCTGGAGAAGAAGGAGCACTTGCATCATGTGCACGGACAGGGGAGGTTGCAACACGCTCGCGATATGCATGGACAGGGGAGGTTGCAACATGCTCAAGATGTGCACGGATGGGGGAGGTTGCAACACACCCACGATTCAATGCAGAGGACGAAGCAGTCACTGCAGATTGCACAAGGGAAGATACACTAACACTCTCCGGAACCCCAACACTCCCGAGAACATGTCTGTGTTGTTCCTCCCGCGTAGGCGAAGAAAGAGCAAAGTCCTTAGCCTTCTAACGCTTGATATGCCGACGTGGCTTAGAGGGGGAAGAGGGAGAAGAAGACAGCACTGGTTTCTTATGTGATCTCTTTGCAGGAGGCGGGCACGAAGCAACACGTTTCCTTTCAGTCCTCCCAACCGACAAAGGCAGCCAACTTAACTTTCAATCCAAAACAGAGTCCAACCAACCTATTAAGCACTGCCTGGCATTATAACCTCAGGGACTGATCTGCACAAGAGAAGGCTCCGATGACATGGAAGGGAGATGTAGCGAACTGGGTGGCAGAGATGACATCACGGCTGAGAGAGGCAGTGCAGAGGAGACGACTGGGAGTGACGTCATCGATGGGAGTGACGTCACAAGTGGTGATGATGTCACAGCTTCCCCTTGGTGTGAAGGGGAATCAGACGACACTGGCGAAGGAATACACAAAGACGGATCCCGTGACGTCATCAACGGGGCTGACGCCACGGCTTCCCTCCGACTCGAGGAAGCAGCAACAGTCACTGGCAGAGCAATACAAGATGGCTGACCTCGGCTACCCACGAAGACGAGGCCGGAAGGAGGGGGGAATGGGCTGGCCAGCCTGAGGAGGGTGGTAGCGATCCTCCATAAAGTGGGCTAGCAACCCCTCCAAGGCCAGGGGACCCCCTAGCCCGAGTGTCTTCCAAATCACCGCCATCTTGGACGTCTCCGACTCTGGAATAAATGAGAATGATGAAAAAAGCCTCCCCCTTCCCGGGAATCAAATTAATTCCCGAAGAAGAAGGGGCGACATTACAAAAATCAGCCTGGTGGCCTCCCAATACTTCCAGCAACGAATCAATGGAAGAAAAGGAAGGAGACACAGGAACAACGCTACTACGGGGGGTGAATACTGCAGGAGACAAAGCATCGGGAAGAGGGGAAAAACCTTCCCAAGAAGGAAGAGTCGAAACCCTCCGATGTTCTCTCTTGCTATAAAACGACTTCCACTGCTCTTTAGGCTATGCCTGGCATTCAGTGCAAGGATTCGTTATAGTACAAAAATTAGAGTGGTATCTACTACACGTGATGTGGGGATCAGTCGCCTCCGAAGCCAAAAAACGAGAACATGGAAAACCTGGAATCCCGGGGCACACATTTACAAGGCCGAGAAGGAGCAGAAGAAGCCATAACAACAGCCAAACACACACACACACACACTAAACACAAGAGAAACGGGCAATGAACCAGGTAAAGGCCAAGAGAGGTTAACCACGACTCTCGCCCAGGCGATTAAAGAAAAGACTGACGCAGTGGCGTACGCAAGTGGTCCTTGACCACTCTTCACCCGATCTACGCATGCGTTGCCAGATATCACAAGATTCCTTGTTTTCATCTGTTTTTTAACGGGATCCAGCTAGGCGCTAGAAATGATCCTATTGTTAAGACCAAAGGTTTGCTCGCGTATGAACAAACTTAAAGCAATTTCTCTGCAATAAATTAAAAGCTACCTCAAAACCAGGAGAGGCAAATTTCAAAGAAAAATACAGTAACTGACTGCTAACACTGATTTGTACTAAATGGATATCTTCGTATCAAAAAAACTTTTTTTTCTCTCTCTCTCTCTCCTTAAGTTATACACTGTACTAAAGGCTACATAAGCAAAATGAAAATGCATGAAAATCAATCATTCTCAGGGTATTATTTGTATACAGATTATTATTGCCTTGTTTGCTTGATGATAAGCGAAAATCGGCAACAACTGAAAATTGGCGATTTTTGGCTAATCGCATTTTGGCATCTGATAACCAGTTAGTGGCTCCTCTGTTAGGGATATATTGGTGCCAATACAGGCAGTCCCCGGGTTATGATGGGGATTC
The DNA here is from genome assembly GCF_015104395.2 of Macrobrachium nipponense. Taxonomy (NCBI): domain Eukaryota; kingdom Metazoa; phylum Arthropoda; class Malacostraca; order Decapoda; family Palaemonidae; genus Macrobrachium; species Macrobrachium nipponense. Next base: position 12,239,156 of record NC_087213.1, on the reverse strand, counting down.
TGTTCTTGAGACGCCTCTTAAGCCGAAAATCGTCGTAAACCGGAACATCGTCAAAAATCCTAAGAAAACCTTACTTTTAATGCTTTGGGTGCATTGAAAACTATGTAAACTGCATTCTTATTGCATTTTTCATCAAAAAAACCTTCAAATATTGATTATTTTGCATTTTTGGTGTCATATTTCTTCTGCCAGATTAGCGTTGTAGGCGTTGTAACGCTGGAAATAATTTCAGATGAATATAATTGAAAAGCGCCTTAACCTCGGAATGTCGTAAGCTGAACCTGTCGTAAGCCGGGGACTGCCCGTACTTAATAATTGGGGCTGATAACCGGAAACTGGCACATTTTGGCACCAAAAATTGTAGATTGTAGGCGCATGACAAGTGCCATAAAACTATCACCAATAACCGGGGAGTGCCTACTGTTAGAATTAGACAAAGGAAATTGACAGCAACTATAAAAGCTGTTCAAGGGTGATCAGACAGACTTTGGGTAAGGAAACTTCTTAATCAGATCAGTGATCAAAATACAGATCAATCATAAGTGAAAGTTGTCTGTACTGCTTCCAAATACAGGCAGTCCCCGGGTTACGACGGGTTCGGCTTATGACGTTCCGAGGTTAAGGCGCTTTTCAACTATATTCATCAGAAATTATTTCCAGGGTTACGACGCCTACAACGCTCATCTGGCAGAAGAAATATGACACTAAAAATGCAAAATAATCAATATATGAAGGTTTTTTTTGATAAAAATGCAATAAGAATGCAGTTTACATAGTTTTCAATGCACTCAAAGCATTAAAAGTAAGGTTTTCTTAGTATTTTTTATGATGTTCCGCTTACGACAATTTTTGGGTTACAACGCGTCTCAAGAACGGAGCCCCTGTCGTAACCCGGGGACTGCCTGTACTGTATTGAAATAATTTACCCATCATTATCACTCTCTCACCATCCACATTAATCTCCCATCTTTTTCTCCATCAATTACTGGAATACAACAGCTGCAAATCCCAATTAACTTATCTTTAGATTCGTGATATGAAAAATTTTTTAATCAAGTTGTATTTTTCATAGCTAACAAACCTGAGGTTGTAACATTAGGATAATCTTCTTGAGCCAGCTTGAAACCAGTTAAAAACAATCAAAGATTGTAAAGCAAGGAATCTGTGGTATCTGGCAACTCGTGCGTATACGAGGTGGAAGCTGGTAACTGATCAGGCATAGAACACCATGATGCGTCAATCTTTCCCCAACCCAGGAAAAGAGAAAGGGGTGACTAGAGGTGGGCAGTAAACGTTAAGAGCTCAATGTTTGTTAGCTATGAAAAATACAATTTGATTAAAAATTTGTCCGAATCTACTGATGCTGCCACCTTCAACAAGGTCACTTCCCTCTTAGCCAGGAAGAGGTTGGCCCACAAAGTCGCACTAAGATGGCCTTGATACGAAATGGCCTTAGCCTCAGACTGCAATAGCCTGACAAAGGAGGAAGAGCTGACTGAACCTCCCTCAGCTCAATCCTATGCTATCCTGGCTACCACAGTGGACCACAAGTCTAATCAGGACACAGTCCGGAAGATGGTAGAAGCAGTAGCCTCCATAGCAAAGGCCTCTTGTGAAGATCCAGGGTCAAACCAGGTTTAAGACAGATCACGTCCAAATTAAGGTGACGGGACATCAGCTGAACCACATTGGTGGAATAATACTTCCTATGTTGCCTGAGAGGAGGAGGAAGGCACTTTGAGGACCTATTGGAGAGCAGAGAGCCATCTCATTCCGAAACCAAGGTGTTAACATGCTGCAAGATAGACTGAGCATGCCCTAAAAGGGAAGCACAAACAAAGACTTAGTATCTTGCCTTGGACCTAGCAAGGCCCCTAAACCCATAGGGGGTCAGGGTCATAGAAGACTGAGTTTGTGTTCTACACCCAAGATTATCGAACTCGCAAATGAGATCAATAACCTCTGAGAAAGAAGACAAAAAATCCTAGCTGTCTCCCTCCTCGGTTACAGCAAAGGAGACTGATGACATGAAGAAGAAGGCTTGGAAGGATCCTCATCCTTCCCTAATGGTACTGGAGAGGCTACCCTAGCAAGCCAGGCATCATGCCGCCCCATGGTTGGAGTGGAATCCCTAACTATGAAGATCCTGAAACAGAGGGTTCCGGAACACAGCCATGCGAAGAAACATGTACATGGTCTCAAACCAAACTGTGTACACGCTTGTGCGATGAACCACATACACATTTGTAGGACGAACCTTGTACACGGATGTGTGACGAGTCAAGTAAACGGTCTTGAGAAGAACGACATCTAAGCGAACTTCCTGCAGGAGACTAATTTCTAAGGTCCTGGTCTTTGGAAGGTGAACAAGAAACACGTCCGCGTACTAGAGTTGCCTCACGTTCTTGACCGTCAACCACAACACGTTTGCATAGAGAAGAATCCTTGGAAGGTGCAGGAGACACTGTCATAGCACCTTCGACCTCTTAATCGGAGTCTTATCATCTTTACAACGGACTGGAACAGGTAAAGGAGACAGAGATAGTTGAGATGGAGGGTTAACATTTCCATGGTCATGTTCATGTACACATAAGGGAGAGACACGGCCGTGTAGAGAAGTCAGCACAGCACTCCTCTCACTCGCCAAAGAGAACGCCACAAAGTCCATAATTCTCCGTTTGACTCAAGGAGAAGGAGGGGGAGGAGATGAAAAAGCAGGAGATGGAGGTGAGAGCTTATTCCCCTCTATGACGTCTCTTGCTGGAAGGAGGGGGAGAAGAATCACTCTTTCTATGACTCTTTTTGCCAGAGAGAGCAGAATACCTTTCTTGATTGCCAGAGAGAGCAGAATACCTTTCTTGAAAAACAGAGTCCAGACTCTCAACCATAACTTGAAAACAGCTCTGATGGCTCAGCGAGAGGTTTGTGATGATGGTCCAACAAAACAAACGAGGTAGAGGACGGCCACCCTAGATTACCAAACAGCCACATCTCATTTGATTTGGGATCTGAAATAAAGGAAGCAAAAGGCATAGCCTCCTCCCTCTCAGGAAGGACATTATATCCCTCAGGAGAGGGGGCTACATTAAACAATCTCATCCTGTGCAACTCCCAATATACCTCCAATGACGGATTGATGGAAGAAAAGGAAGGAAACAGCAGTACAATCAATGCAGAGAGAACACTTCTGGAAGAAGGGATGGTGAAACCGTTAAAATTTAAGGTTAAGTATATCTTAGTTTTACCAGAACCACTTGAGCTGATTAACAGCTCTCCATAGGGCTGGCCCGAAGGATTAGATATTTTTACGTCGCTAGGAAACCAATTGGTTACCTAGCAACGGGACCTACAGCTTATTGTGGGATCCGAACCACACTATATCGAGAAATGAACTTCTATCACCAGAAATAAATTTCTCTGATTCCGCGTTGACAGAGTCGAGAATCGAACCTGGGACCACCGGATTGCAGCCCAGCTCGAAAACCACTCGGCCAGCGAGGAACTTAAAAATGAGGTGGCGAAAAACCGTCCCAAGGACAAGTGGATACTCTACGATGCTCCCTCTTATAGAATCCACTCCACTGCGACAAAGGCCAGGAACAACATTCCAGGCAAGTATTAGTAATGATACAAAATTTAGATCAGCACCTACTGCATGTAGTATGGGGATCTGTAATGGTAGCAGCCAAAAACCTGGAGCACTGAAAACCCTTAATGGCCAGGCACATGCGTTGACGAGGCCTAGAAGAATTGGAGGACTCCATGATAATCAACAAGGCACACACACGAACACACTGAAACAAAGAAATCATGGGTATGCAAAGCAACCGGCTTGGAAAGGAGAGCACAAGTGACCACTCTCCACGGCGGTCAAAAAGACTGGACACGTCATGGGTGTTCATGCCTAGTTGGTGACTAGCTTCCACCTCGTATATGCATGAGTTGCCAGATACCACAGATTCCTTGCTTTACAATCTTTTATTGTTTTTAACCAGTTTTCTGCTGGCGCAAGATTATTCTATTGTTACGACCAAAGGTTTGTTCCATGTATGAACAATTTGTTTTTTATCATCTGTTTTGTGCTATTTTTCCCGAACAAAAATCTTACCTGAGAGAGAAGGGATGCTGCCTCAGGAGACAGGTGAGATGGCATGAAAAGTTCTGTATGAGATGTGACACCAACAGGGATGTTGCATCTGAAACCACTTCTATAGGAAAAATAAAAGAATTTAATCTCAAACAAGAATAAGCCCACCAATTAATAAAGGGATCGATTTACACTGCTTTTTGTGTAACCTTTTAAAAAAAAAAGACTAGCTTTAAAACAAAAGGAGGATTTTAATTTGTGAAAACCTTATCTCTGTTCTCATGGATGATATTTACTGCTTGCTGCACAAATTACTTAGAAATTAATCTAAGTCTTATTATACATGGGCCGCAATATTAACACTTGTCAGACCAACTCTCCTCACATTTACCCTGTGGAAATCAATAATCCTTCTGGGATTACACAGTTCAATACCTATCTCTTCCTTCTGTCTCCAAACTTTGGAATTCTGTTTTGGCTTCTGTTTTTCCTGACTCATATTCTTAAAAAGCAGGTCTACTACTGCTCATCTGACTGAACACCAACTTCTTTTATTTAAGTTTCCTTTAACCAAGACTAGATGGTCTATAATATATGAACTACCCAATTCCCTCCTTGGCTTTGCAAAACGGAAACACAAATTTTAATAATTCTTTAGGGGGTGGCAAATCATGCAAATTTTATCCTAGCCATTTTAGGCTCTTACCATATAAAGATTTAATAAACTCATGAATAATTCACAGTTTCTAAAATCTATATGCCTGTTACATTCCTTACTGAACAATGCGTTGAGGTTACCTGTTCTCAGGATTCTGCTGGTATTTTTAACGAGATACACAAATCTCAAGAGGAAATACTTGTCAGTGAAAAAGTATTCATATGAAAGTAGCCTCATAGGTCATTATCTTTAAAATCAAGCATCCAAGAAATTATGACAAATGAATAATAAATTAATAAAATTAGTCAACATACATAATTTCTAAACTGACAGGACCCAACTTAGCCTGAGTTACATTCTCAACAAAGCAACATCAGTTGAAATGGGAACAAATACAGGAATTGCATATGCTTGGCTCTTCTACATGCATTACCTTCTACCATCTTTTTTTATATTTACATTTTTTAAACATATTTGGATAAAATTTTAGTTACAAGTGCAGCTAGATGCAAACTGAAAACTTTGTAAATTTGAGAATCTACTTAACAATGAAGATTTAAATTCACAATAATGTTTTGTCAGCACATCCTCTTGCTTCCCGATCACCTTACCTGACCAGTCAACATATGATACATTAGTGCTCCTACAGACCACCAGTCAGAAGCAGCACTTGGATATGTTAGTGGAGATTCAAGCTCTGGGGCCAAGTAACCTTTCCATAAATGAAATACCTCCCCATCCATTATTTTCCAACCTTTGCCTCCTCGAATGTCATGCTGTACACATGACCAGCGGCTTTCATAAGTCAAGAGGATACTGCCACCTTCATCCAACAAAACATTGTCCGGATTAAAGTCTCTGAAATAATTACAAAAGAAAATTAAAAATAAAATATACAAAAGAAAATTAAAAATAAAACAAAGTGCTATTATCAATAATTTACGAAAGAACAAAAATTCACTGTACATAGTACTTCTCTTTATTACAGGAAAACTGAGTACCATTAAATAAAATAACAGCAAATTAATAAAATAGTAATCACCCTTTAAACACTTACCACTTCCAACTATCCTGAAGCACACAACCTTACAAATTTTACAACTGTCCTGGTTCTTTTAATATACTACTGTAATTCTTAACCTGACTGGTTCATAACAATTCATGTAGCAAAATTCATTGTTTGTAGATGATTGTTAATAATGAAAATCAGCTTATTATCCCTTCCTCTCAAAAGTGACTCAGAATCCAGCTGCCACAAATTTTGGAGCTAATTAGGAATTTCAGTTTTTTGTAGGCATCATTAAGATGGCCAATACTGCAAGCGATCTATTCCAAGAAATAAATGTAAGAACCACATATTTCCAATATTTTTAAAAAGTAAACTTACGCAACGAAAAAAACACATCATAATAATTAATTGGACAATATCTAATCTTAAGGTTGCCAAATAACTTGACATCATGGAAATGGAAATACCGGGAATACAAAGGACAGGAAGGACGAAAAGACTACTTTCAAAAAGAAATGAGGAATGAAAGAATAAACAACAGGAGAACAAAAGACAGAAACATCTGGAAAAGGCTAATCAAAAATAGCAACCCCAACTTGGGATTATGCTGAGAAGATGGTTTAATCTACTGCTTAGGTAAACTTGTAAGTTGATAGTTTTTGTAAAATGCATGTTGGAAAACAATCTAAGCCTATAGTATACAGTGATTAGAAGTAAACCTACTGCGGAAAATGTTGGAAACTAACCCACTGGATCAAGGATAAAATGTCTGAACATGTGATAAAACTGTGATAAGACTGGGACAAGAAATAAGACCAGTGAGAATTCAGGTGAGAAATGCAAAACAAAAACAATAAATGGGGGAAGGATATATTCTTATATATATATTGTATTTCCCCATTTGACCCCCATAAAGGAGAAAGTCTGATAGAGAGATGTAACTAGTGATGGCTGGAAAATATGTACAAATTTTTTCTATGAATTGGGAAATAACGGTATATGTATAAAATGTATAGTTTCCTAGTATTTAATTATTTTGAATAGATTACTGTTGTGGGAAATAAGCAAATACTGTAAAAGAATATGATGATTACTGAAGACATACCATTAAGCAAGAATGACAGCTAAACTCAGCAAATGCATAACAAGATGAAGAATGACATCAAATAAAAAAAAATTTGGTGACAGGAAGACAAAAAGAAAAACCATGAACTTGACCAGCTTTAGCTCGACAAGAATCTTAAGTCTGAATACAATCTAAAATTACTATACCATTTTCCAATGAAAAAGAATTGTGGATTACACTTCAACATCATCAGTTTCACTTGACCAGCCTAATCAATAATGCATATGCAGTAGCATTGTGGTTAACAATCACTGGCTTCTTTATGAACTTACTAAGGTCCCATTCAAGACTTTCCAAACAAAATAACAGGAAAAATGCTACAAAAACACAAGAATGCATCAAGTTAAACTATACAAAATACTCAAAAACATCAAGAGAGTGGTCATTCTAAAAATTCCTTTAAATGATCATGTAGTACCTGCATATTTTGAGTTACATGTATATCATTAAATCAAAATTGTACTTTAAAATTTTAAAATTCAATTATGCAATTTAAAAATTTTGATGACAAATCAATTCTATAATCACTAAAGGTAATATGCCACATATACTCACCCCCATATAATGCCCAAAGTATGTAGGGAAGTAAGAGCTGAAATCACTTGGGATGACCATATCTTTACAATGCCTTCAGGTAATCTAGGTCGCGCATCGTGACCTCTATTGGCTGAGTATTGCTCCAACAAACTCCCAATGGAATTCTCTAGTGGCTCTGCATAATCCCCAGGACTAAGATTGTCTTTGGAGTCATTCACAACACTGTAATTTCTATTATCATCAGTAGTATCTCCAGGTTCCCCAACTAGATCTTTACTGGGAGGTTTTGTGTTTTGGGAACCAACTTCATTTTCAGCTTCATTCTTTTCAGCCGCATTATTTGCCTTTTCTTCACTCTCTCCAGTAGAAGGTTTAGATGATAAAATTAAGGAGTGTGCATCTTTAGACGACTCCTTTTCTGCTGTACCAGTTTTCTGACTAGAAACTTCAATTTCCAAATGGGCAGCTGTGGTGTCATATACAGTTGCAACCTGAGAGCCATTTTTAATGTCAAGGGATTTCTCGACCTTGGAAACTGTTTTTAATTTATCTTGTTGATCAGGAGCTGCATTTGCACCATCATAAGGAAGTTCAGAATGCTCAACAGACACACTGTCATCTGAATCATTGAATGCTAAAACACTCTGGGTTTTACTCTGCTGCAATGTATGATCAACATTTTGTAACAACATTTTCGAGTTTCTTATCAAGTCTTCTATATCAAGGGAAGCCAACTCAGAGTCTTCTTTTTTTGTCCATGAAAATGATGGTAAAGTTACACTTGCAAAAGATGTGTCTGTCACACTAATATCATCTTTGTCCTCATCAACCTTTAGGTGAGTGTCTGGACTGCCAGTCCCTACCCTTGGAATCAAAACAGCAGCAGCACCTTTCCCAGTATCTGAACTAACCTCTACATTATCACATAATCTGTATAAACTATCACACTGGACATCTGCACCAATATCACTTAAATAACATGGAACTTCCTCAATCACAGTCTCTTTACCTGAGCTGATGTGACCATGTCCTTCTGTTTGGAAGTTATGATCATAATTTTTCTCCTCATTTTTCAAGTATGATTCATCAGCCTCTACTGCATCAAATGTTATCTTGACTTCTGGTAATGGTATGGGGTCAGGCAGCAGATCAGGAACATTAGGGGGCAAAGAACAACTAAAATCTTCGCTAACACCGGAAAGAGTGTCACTTCCAATACTAACACTGTCTCCATTAACTTCAGTAGTATTACGAATTTCACAAACGGCACCACCAATGATGTCTCTCTCTTCAGCTGTTGATAACTTGGCATCTTTTACTTTATCTCTATCCTTATGTGGAACTTCTTCGGTGCATTTCGATTCCAAAGTTAAAGCCTCCCTGTGCTACTAGATTTCTGGACGAATCACCATCCTGATTTGCATCATTCCCAGCACGGGGAATAACAACCATGGAAGAAGAGGACGGTAAACTGGGAGTGTAATCAGAAAATATTGGCAAATAACCATCTGGCAAACAAGACGAAGATGCCTCAGAACAAGTAGAGCATCCATCAACTGAACCATTATCAGGCACACTGAGGAGGTTATTAGACGGAGGCGGCAAAGGGCAAGACTGTTGTGAGGAAATGTTGGATATCATAGATGGAGTCTCACATAGGGATAAGCCATCGACAGCTAGGCCATCACAGTCTGTATTTTCCAGTAAAAAGCGGTGGCCAGCATAAGTATTTTCCCTTGTTATGTCAAACAATTCTCCATGCCCTGGATTTGTTTCTGACACATATTTACCAATGTGACTCCATAATTTACCACCACTGTAAATGAAAAAAAAAAAAAAAATAGTATATTAACCACATATGTTAGACAACAGTTGCCTATATATGAACTAAACATGAGAACTAAATTTTAAAACAAAATGTTAACTAACAATTACTATCACATGCTTACAGAATGCAAAGAAATATACAGTAAATACAAAGTTCATAATCATTGTTGAAAGAGAGGTAGAGAGAATAACGTGCTTAGCTTGTGCAAAAATTTAAACAGGTTTGTAATACAAACTCAATTTCACTTTGTATAATGGTTCACACAATAAAAATGAGGGCCAGTGCACATAAAAAAAAAAAAAAAAAAAAAAAAACTGAAAATTTGTCAGTTACTAATCATTTAACAAGGTCGTTATGGCAATAGAACCTGAAGAAATACCACAGACTTAAATCCATTTGCTCTCATAACTATGGGACTTTAGTTATTATAAAAAATATTCGTCAGACATGTTAAGGTTTCTTTCCAAAGGAAATTCATTTTCATTAAACAATGACGTGCAAAATATTCAGCATAAATTTACATTCAAGCAATGCTAAACAGCTTCAGTCATTCATAGAAGTGTGTTTCAGAAGAAATATACGTATCAATGTTATAACTAACAAAGCTTGAAGTTTTTTCTTTCAAATTATAATATACAACAAAGGGATCTGTGAGATTCAGGCAGCACTCACTTCACTCCACTGATAAAAGAGGGATGGTTTGAAAGAGTATATGACACTGTTTCTACTTTCAATTCCCCATTTTTGGATTTACAGTCATCTTACTAGCCATGACCTTCCATTCTCTTAAGACTACTTTGCACTCACTTGTTAACAACTATGTATTGGAATCAAACCAACAGCTTCAATATTAAGAATGGTCTACTTCTATGCATGCAAAAAGTAAAACAGCTTTTTTAAAATCTTTTATGGTGAACTTTAAGATGGCTATGATTTACCCCATGCAATATAATGTACGTACAAGAGGTGTCTTTGTAAAGTATATTGAAGAGAAAAGTCATAACATACAGGTTGATAATATAAGCACACAAATATATATCCATACATACATACATGAAATACAAATAAAGCAAGTATGTAATCATAAACTGTCCCATTAATAGTACATATGTAGTCAAAATAATGCAAGGTGAACATACTAACCTAATAAATTTGAGCACGAGGTATATGGCGCTGTCAGTCTCATGGTACCTTATGATAGGTACCATATATGGCACATTTTGAGGCACAATTGTTTTCTCCCCACTTCCACTACCACTCTTGATAAGCACCTGGAAGGAAAATGAATAAGTACACAATGATGGTTATCTTTTTAATCTTAGCCATATTTGTAAGAGAAATTTTGAAAGTGACAAAGGTTCCAAGGAGCAGTCAGTCAGAAAAGAAATAGATATGTAGTAGCAGCATGAATACCAGTATAAAGGTCCAGAAAATAGAAATAATTAAACAAAGTCAGACCTAGACCAGACAGGAATTCAGCACACAGTGCAAAAGACAAAAGAACTCATTTCAGTCTTAATTTGGTGAGGGAAAATCCTGAGAAAAACCAAAATGATGATTCCTTTTTTGCAATACTGCAAAAGTGTGGAAAGATCTCCACAGCACAGAAGAATAAAACCTCATCTACAATCTTAAGTTAGAGGAGGGGCCTGACAAAATGATATTGTTTTTTGATACAATAAAGTTTTATACATACTTACCTGGCAGATATACATAGCTATTGACTCCGTCTTCCCGACAGAAATTCGAATTTCGCTGGCACGCGCTACAGGTAGGTCAGGTGATCTACCTGCCTGCCGCTGGGTGGCAGGAATAGGAACCATTCCCGTTTTCTATCAGATTTTCTCTTCCACTTGTCTCCTGAGGGGAGGTTGGGTGGGCGATTAATTGTATATATCTGCCAGGTAAGTATGTATAAAACTTTATTGTATCATAACAATATCATTTTTATACATTCAACTTACCTGTCAGATATATACATAGCTGATTCACACCATTGGAGGAGGGTAAGAGACAGCTAATTACTGAATAGACCGGTAAACAACATACGTTGTAGGTAATAAATAAATAAAACCTTGGTTCCTATGTGTTTAGACGAAGGGTTGACTTCCATATGCTATTGCTAGGAGGGTCTGCTTCGTCTCAAGAGCCCCTCAGCGAGGATGTGACCTATTGCTAAGAGTTCTTGTAGATCTGTCAATGGGGTCTTATCCACTTACCCGACAGAATCTAATGGTCTTTTGTCAATGGGGTCTTATCCACTTACATGACAATACACCTATGCCTAGTGGCATAATTAAGGAGCACAACACCGAACCCGATCACCTGATCCTAACAAGAGGGTTTGTGCTTAATTTGAAAAGAGTTATCCCCAAACTCCTTTCAAACAACCCAAAGAAAAAAAACTGTTAAAATAAAATTTAACTCACTAGTTAAGGATCAGTGTCGGCTCCCTATCCCAGCAACGTATCTGTAGACCTGCTCTTTCTTCTCATCAGACAATGACAGTGTTCCTTGGAACTGTCTGCCTCTGGCATTTTTTACGCCTTCTTTGGCATTTGGCGCCTAGTTCGCGCTACATTGTCCGAAAGTCCTGAACATCCACAATAGTTTATCAGGAGACTGGAGAAGGGGTGGAAGAAATTCTTCCATTTTGAGCTTTTGGCCTCTCCGGCAAGGGGAGGTGATTGTAGTCAGCTACATCCATTAGACGATAGGATATCTAACAGTACGAGAGATAAGAGTCTTCCTCCGAGGAGGATCCTTCCTGAGTACTTCCGTTGCTAACGAGATCTCTTCTTACATGTTGATGAGGTTCCTCGTTGTGGAATCTTCCCTATCCTTGTCCGAAGGAAGGGAAGGAGCTTGGAAGTCGAAGGAGACTCCGAGCTGAAATTGGGAGGACTCCTGATTTCTAGCTCTTTATTGTATCTCTCTGAATACCTTCTGGGAAGCATTTCGAGCCCTCATCGCATCCCAAAGACTCTGTAGGCAAACTTTTAAACCATTATCTGTAGATGAAAACGTAAGTACCTTGCCTGGACGACGGAAACTCTATCTGAAAGCGTTGAGTCAGGAATAGAGGGTTTTAGTTCTTTTACCCGCCATACTATGCTGGCAAGAACCCATAGCCGAGTATCCATAGAGTCTGATGCGAGACTCCAATGCACAAAAAATTCACTTGTCTTCTGGGTCGTTTAGGACCAAGAGAAACAAAGAATTACCTCATAAAATCCCCCAAAGAAGTTTAACGAGGAGCAGTTCCATCTTGTCGGAACACAGAATCTGAGGTCCAAAGAGGATGATATAATCCCTTAATAGTAATGAATAGGAGAAGAGGGGTGTTGCAGGACTCAAGAGACTCTCCGAATTCATGCAATAAAAGGGTGCTCAGGTCTTGTAGTCTGAAAGACCTGCACCCTCATTAACTTCCTAGTCTGATATATCTTTGTCCCATAATGTTGGGAAAAGAATGAATCACCTGAGGAGAGCGCCTCTCTTCACAAGGTGAAGGGCTTTAAGCAGTAACAGCCCCATCCTGACAAGGTTACGTTCACATGTGCGACATCTTGAGTACCTGGCAGGTGAAGGTTGATCCTGCAAAAAACGTCTCTCCAAATCAAACCATCCTACAGAGAAGACGCTTATGCGACCAATATAGTCCCTGTCATGAGAAGTTTGTTCTTGCTAGAAACTTCCCACAATCTCAGTCATCCTGACACGGGCAACGGGGCCGCCTGTGCGCAACAACTTGTGTCCCTGTCAGGAAACAACGATCTTGAGACAAATCTCAAAGAGGGAGACTCTTGGTGAATTCTATCTCCAAACACGAAGAAGCTGGAGATCCTGGAGCCTGGCGCCTGGGTGTCGCATGGCTGGCGCCTGGTTAGAGCCTTGTCCGTGTTAATCCAAGGGGTATCGTATAAGATCCCGAAGATCTTAATTCTCTGCTATCTCTAATTCTCCTTGTAGAGACAGAGTATAGCCTTTTACTGCGTTATTGATAGCAGATATATACAAAGGTGATTCTTCCCTCTGAAAGGGAAGAAAAACCCCCCATGTGGTTCACAGAGGTATCGGAAGAGGACAGTTTCCCCATTCCATCTAGCACGATCTGCAGCAATTCTATGTATTTACCATGACTCTTGTCTTTTACCTTGAAAAACTCCTCTCATTCATGTCTACTTCTGGTCAGTCTGAACGCAGACCGACTCAGAGTGGAGAGGTTTTTCAGGTCTATTTATAATAGATTCTGATAAAATATCCAGATACTCTTGGAAAAGCCTTACGAAACATGCTGTGAGAAGAACGTGACTTCTGTGAATCCAACCTCTCTAAGGCCAAAATGAGGCATTCATCCTCTCTTCCTTTGATGCCAATTTATCTCAATATCTGTTAAGAATTTATAACTAGGGGAAAAAAGACTAAAGTTTATTCCCCTTTTTTAAATTAAAGATGGCGTATATTGCTACCTCTCTTGGTTCGAGGAAAAGGAAGCAGTCTATAGGAAGCCTGTTCGTCTTCTACCTTGCGAAGAGATCTATGAAGAAGATTTTCTGCAGGTTCTCACAAATCTTTCCAATAAATGTTAGACATACGTTAACAGTTATTATCTTCGATCAAGAAGGTTCTCACGGACATGCAAAATCTTGCATCGAACCTCTTAAGGATCATTACGTTCCGTGTCTGTTTTCCAAATAGGTTCTCTTTTGTTAACGCGAACAGGGGCGAAAAAAAAAAGAGATTCTCGATGCTCTTTGCGATATGAGAGAGTCGTGGAATTGGCCTAAGTGATTAAAATAAATCATTTCATCGTTCCTTGTAAGCAAGGAACGTTCCTTGTAAGCAACCCCTTTCCGATTAAATGGGAAACGAAATCAGGAACGAATCTTGCCGTTACCGAGCCTGCTGTCCAAGAGGCTACTGGACTCTTAGGTTAATAACTCGCTAAAATGGGAAAATATCTTGGATGGTGCTTCTGGCGCATTGCGCCAGGCTGGCGCTTCCTTCAATCTTTTTAGGTTAAGTGCCAGAACATCTGTGGGCCTTTATGGTACCCGACCATCCTTTCAACATGTTAATTCCCGTTTTATTAGGTAAAAAACGGAAAAAAAAACCTTTGGTATACGTAAGTACTATAGTCCATTCAGGGAAACAAAACTTATGCCAACTAAGAGAATGTTTCCCATCCGACTCATCCATCTTCTCTTGAGCAATACCCGATTCTAAAAAGGTTGTGTGCGTTTCTCGAAAGGATGAGAGAATTATATTATATCGTGCACTGCCGTATTAGAATCCTTTATAATACTGTCACATTGTGGTAAACAGCATTAATCTAGGAAACCTTAGTAAGGATACGAGGAATTCTGTAGTTAACCTCAGTATGTGCATAAGACTTGACCATACCGTAGTCTTAAAGTGAATTCTCTACTACATTCATCTTCTCATAAGCATGTACTCTAATAAGCCATGCTTTCGTAAGTATGAGAGCTTATAATATAGTGTTCTGCTGCGTTAGAATCCTTTAATAATGTTACCGTTACCAGTAAACAGCATTGAAAGGTTGTAATATCTTTTTCTTATTGAAAGCTTCTTAGCAAAAGGCAGACAATATTTTATTTATATTTGCTTAACTATCCCCTCAATCCGAGGCTAAGACCGCAATTGTAGGGGAGAGATACGGTTAGTTATTCCATCCCGCAGGAGAGAGAGATGTAACCAACCGCTCATGACCGAGAACTAGATGGTACTGCGTTGGTCTAAGCGATAGCAGTCTCCGTTAGCCGTCTGCCTTACTCTTCCAGAGTTGCGGCTACTCCATTCAATAAAGGAATCTTATAAAATTATTATCGAACTTCAGGAAGTTCTTATTAATGCATATTTAAGTGAAACAAGACTTCGATAAATCTAGAAGCTAAGTAGGTGTTGTCTTAACAATCCCTTTAAGCATAGTCCTTCCTAGGAAATTCCTGGAAGGATACTGATAATTGAGTTGCTCAGCAAAGAAGTAACTACGGTATGTGCTTATGATTTGACCGTATCGTATTCTCATACAGCAGATACTCTACTACCTTCTTTCCCTGCTGAGGCAGATAGAGAAAGGAAACATTTTTACTATCTTCGTTCTTTTCGTTAATAGAACGATAGAAAGAGTATATATATATCTCCTTAAGGAAGGAAGTTAATTCAGGAACTCTTTAAATCTTCATGATTTCCTCATAAATCGTGGAAGAGACAGAATTCCTGTTCAACTCTAGGGTTTACAGAAGGAAGTAGATACTTATTAAGAAAACTCCCAAAGCTCTTGCCTCTTCATAACGAGGGAAGAGCATGAATGAAGGAGAGAGTCCGCATTGAGAGGAACTGCCAAAAACAGGAGTCTTCTGAATAATGAAAAATGGCTTCTCTTAGTATCAGAATCCTTCTGACAAAAGCGACGGCCGCCTGTGCGACATCTTGCACCTTTGACAGGGGAAAGTTGCTCAAGTTAAAAACTCAAAGAGGAGCCTCGCGACTGACCTCTCTCTCTGAGAAGATTTGGAATATTCTGGTACCTGGCGCCTGGCTCCTTGCGCCTAGCGCCTGGAATGTTCCGCACGCTAGAAAGGAGACTCGCTCCTGGAACGTTCCGCTTCCGTGGAAGGTCCCGTGCGCCCTGATAGTTCCGAGCGCCTACTAGGCTCCTTTTAGAAGGAGCCTCTTGCCCGGAAACATTCAATGGAAGGATCGTTCTGATTGCCACTCTACTATAAGGCTCCTTGCTCTAGCCGTCTGTTTTTCTGGCGCAATTTGCGCCAGGCTGGCGCTTCGTCTCTTTGAAGGCACCTTGCGCCAAGAAAAATTTTCTGGAACGCGGCTCGCGTTTGGTTGTAGGAACGCGGCTCACGCTAGTCTGTTGGAACGCGGCTCGCTGCTGGCTGTTGGAATGTGGCTCGCGCTTGCTTGCTGGAACGCGGCTTCCTGGCTGGCTCTCGCTTAGTGTTCTCTTAGTTTTCAGAGAACGCGCTAGATCATCTGAACTCCAAACATGTACATTCTTTGTCTTTTCGGATGTAAGATGAAGAAACGGAAGAAGAGACGCATTTTTTTAAGGATGCCTTTCCAATGGCTATCCTTGGCAGTCTGGGACGCTCTACAGAACCTGCCGAGGGGACGCCTGACCGGTGGGGATTCTCTGAAACCTCCTTACGGCTTTCGACATTTCTTCTCCTCTGGGCTTGGGAGCTTGAAAGAGGTCTAGGCCTGAGAGCTAGACAGAGCCGATCAGACGCACCCTCCACTGCAATGGGGAACACTAGTAATCACTTCTTACCTTTTAATAGCTCGCATTTAGAGCCACAATCCTTGTCTTCAAATTGCAATTATGAATTTGAAGTTTCTGCGAAGTAAGAAGGTGATGAGGATGCAACACTACTAGTACTGTTAATACTCTAACTGCTCGTTAGTACGAGTATCCAAAAAACTTTTAAAGGAAGCGTATCTAGTTACATGCTTTACTGACTCCCTAAAGTAGGAAGTCAGTTCATTTCCTCAATCAATTCTAACACTTATTACACGTATTAATGAATAAATATTAATATTTCCCTTTCTTGCAAACTATGTGAGTGTCTACCGACAATTTCGGTAGTTACACGTTATATATTCTTCGAAATTTTTTCGAAGCCAAATTCATTAAAAAGTTAATAAAAGCGTATGCCGAGCCAAAGACCCAGTATTTCCCTGCAAAAGACAGCCCAGAAGATCGATGGCGATGAAACAAGAAAATCAAGTCAGGAGGTACCGCAAAAGTATGTTTACAATATGGCCGACAGAGAAAATCTGATAGAAAACGGGAATGGTTCCTATTCCTGCCACCCAGCGGCCGGCAGGTAGATCACCTGACCTACCTGTAGCGCGTGCCGCGAAATTCGAATTTCTGTCGGGAAGACGGAGTCAATAGCTATGTATATATCTGACAGGTAAGTTGAATGTATAAAACTTCATTTTGACAGGAAAAGCACAGCATATCAGTTATCTTATGACAGCAAACAATGGCAGTTTGTTATATTAAAATACTTATGAGTAAAATAGTACAGTTTATATTAAAATACTTATGAGTAAAAAAAAAAGTTGTTATGAAAAGCACACTACGACTGACAAATCAAAAGCCAAGGCTACTTTCATCCTAGCTTGTTTCTTTTATCAAACATTACCTTAATAGCAACAGTATCTCCATTTGTTGTATCTGTAGCTATGATTATGGAACCTGTTGAGCCAGCAACTCTATATCTCTTGAGGTCTGTTGCCCGACACTTCAGACCAGCTTCCCCACTTACATCAGCCTCTAGAGCCGAACCATCACAATCCTAAGCAATAGTAAATACATAAACAAATCACAATTCTGTATCTCAAATGATGTGTTCACACAGAATGGATAAGTAATAGGTATGTATGAAAAAAATTGTTTTTAACAAATCAAATTTTTTTAACACACTATAGAAATTATGTTTGTGGTGGGCACAGTTCTGCCATGATTGGGAGTGGGCTTTTGACAAGGAGTCTGCAAAAACGATGAAGTGGGTGTAGCATAGGAACAGAAGAGAGTATAGACAAAGATTTGGTGTGTATCCAGGTACTGCAAATTTTAAATGCCATTAATGTAATAAGCACTGTAATTCTAACCTGATCCTTTCTCTTATCTTTACGTGTTAATCGCGCCACTAATTGTTCTGCACGTTGCAGGTACTGAGCCGTTTTACGTCTCACAGCTTCTCTTCTGCTACCATCTCCATCTCCTGGAACAGTAAACAGTCCACAATGAAATAAGCCATTCCTACTTTCAGAAATAAAACACAATATAATTTAGACAAAATTTTGTAAATGCTGTTTTCATTAAAATATTGTTCATTTTTCACTGTGTGAATTAAAAACTACCAACAGTGTGCTAGACTAAGATCTGATTACTAAAATTTACGGAAAATCTGCATCAAGCAGATTCTGTACTCTGATTACCAGACAACTTTTAGATTTTGTTGTGGATATTACACAAGACTGGGACTTTTTACACACTAAATTATTAAATGTCACAAATATACATAACCAATATAGTTTACTCTGCTTTCATGTCAAAAAAGAAAACATAAATAGTATGAGAGACTGCAACTGCAATATTTGTGCATGACAGAAAGAAAAATAGACATTACAACATATACAACAGATAGCATTTATTGGACATTGCAGACCTCCAACATTTTTTGGCCATAAACTGCTACTAATTGTGAAGTCAAATATATATATATATATATATATATATATGTATATATATATATATGTATATATATATATATATATATATAATATATATATATATATATATATATATATATATATATATATATAAAATGCTATTTTAACCAGTCTACCAAGATACAATTCATAAAATTCATGAAGTTGGTCAACTGGAATTTTTCATTACTACATGATAAAAAAATGACAATGAATTCAACATGTTGAAGAATAAAACAAATTTTTCTTTAGGATTGTATCAATTATTTCATCATGGAAGTCAATATAGTATACTGTACTATTCCCTTTGAATTACATTTCCTGTATTCTAGAATGATCTTATAGATAAATCACTCAACAGAAAAACTTAATATTTTTGCTCTATTAATACAAACTACTAAATTTACTTATTCACTATCATCCACAGGATATCTATTTGTCAATCATTATATACATATATAATATATAATATCAACATATATATAGTTCTTGTACTATCAGTCATTATGTCTATCTATATTACCCATAGGGTAAATGCAGGTGGCAATCCTAAGTTATTAACAGCATCTGCAACAATAAAATATTATAGTATACGTAAGTGTTTATGTATAATTATATAGACAATGGATATACAGCTACGTATACCTAATTAAAATTGATTTAGAAATATTTACATAATTCGCCTTACTATCATGTCCGCCACTATATCGTGAGCTTCTGGATAAAAACTGTATATTATCATTCATGATTGTTAAGTTATATAATATTAATAATAATTATCTAATACATATATATAAATGATATATATACATACATGTATGTATGTGTACATATAAAGGAAAACAAGGAGTGATCTCTTATGTACATTTATAAAAAGGGAAAGAATAAAAATGTGCTGTGGCCCATGACATCTGAAATTATGGTGTCATGGAATACTTGAAATGAGGGTCAGATTAGTGAAAGAACTAGGTTACACATAGTCAGGTTAGTAAAGATCTAACTTGTACTAAGTCCAACAATAATTCCATGTGAAATTCTTTCAGAGAATACCTTAAATCTACAAAATCAGCATCTCTGTTTCCATCTATAAAAATACCTCAGATTGGGAAAAGTATATTTGAAATAATTTGTCTAATACATTCAAATTTCTGTCTTATTAGATGCAACAGCTTTCTGGGCATTGGGCATACTTGAAATAAAGGCGTTGGGCACTTCAAAAACAAAAGCTTTTGGCATTTCAAAAACATTCATGCAATGTATAGTATTTCCTAAGATCAAGTCTCTCTATAGTAAGGAACACAAACCAAAAATTAAGTTGCTTTATACTATCTACTAACTTCACTATTTTTAACTGCATATTTCATTAAGAACTAGCAAAAAATAAGTTATATCTACAGGAAAAAATTTAACTAATCTGCTAAACATTCACTGCATTAAATTTGTGAAACAATATGTTCTATCACATGCTTACATGCAAGGAAAATATAAAAACATAAATTCTAATAAATGATAAACATTTATAGTGCAAAAGCAGACCAACACACACACAGGTTATATGCACTTTTTATTATGATTAACTTTTAAAACTGCAAAGCAGAGGGTATGGAGAATACCAATTTCTCCTCAGATATGACATGTATAAATGGAATAGGCAACTAATAATAAAAATCTGCTCAGGAATAAGCTTGTGAAGTAGCATTTTTGGCTTAAGCACACACCAACACGTGAATAAGCAGTCACTTGCACACATATCCCACATTACATACTGCCTACAGCACATCATATGGTACACTGTAGATCAAAATGAATGTCCTACGCAATGTTCCATTCGCATCAAAATTACTTTACTTTCTCCTCCCTTCAGTCTCTTCCTATCTGGCTGTTCAACTTCCTCAACTTTTATCTTGCTCACTTTTCACTTTTCATTCATGACTAAATCCTTTGGGAGAGCCCTAGGAGAGTCTAGTCTAGAAACTAGACTAAGTAGTCTTGTCAAAATGATATTGTAATGATACAATTAAGTTTGTTCATACTTACCTGGCAGATATATATATAGCTGTATTTTCCGAAGTCCGACAGAAATTAAAAAACTTACGACACACTTAGTGGGAGTCAGGTGGTTAGTACCCATTCCCGCCGCTGGGAGGCGGGTATCAGGAATCATTCCCATTTTCTATCATAATTTTTATTTCCACTGTCTCCTGAGGGGAGTGGGTGGGTACTTAATTATATATATCTGCCAGGTAAGTATGAACAAACTTAATTGTATCATTACAATATCATTTTGTTCATGAAACTTACCTGTCAGATATATATATAGCTGAATCCCACCTTTGGTGGTGGGAGTAGACAGAATAGAAGATTTTAGGAAACATATATGCAGATAACTGATATCTTGATTCCTTACCTGTTAGCATAGCTGACTTCGTGGTTACTGCCGCGTAAGTCTGCTTGTGCTATTAGAGTTGCCAGCGAGGTAGAGACCTATATAGCTGGTGCACTCAGGATGATCTGTCAACGGGGGCGTGACCACGATGTGACTAGACCATTGACCATACAATGAGGGCAAACGAAGTAAAAAACCACCTGGCCTAGTCTACCAAAGGTATACCACTAAACTAGACTAAAGAAGGGAGATCCGCCTCGGGCGGTCAACCCCACCAAAAACCACACACGATTAAAAGCTCACCTAACCACTAAAGGAAAGGATGAGTGCTACCTCCTGCCCCAAAACAGTGTCTGCAGCGACGTATGGTCCAAGCGACGAGCAATGTTCGTATGTCGCTTTCACCTCCCGCAGGTAGTGTGAAGCGAACACCGAGTTTGCTCCGCCAATATGTGGACTCCAAAATCTCAAATTTCCTGACTGCCATATTTCCTGTTGAAAGGCTATCGAGGTCGAAATAGCCCTCACCTCGTGGGCATTCACTTTTAACAGTTTCATGTCACTATCACTACATGTGGAATGAGCTTCCTTAATGGTGTCTCTCAAGAAGAAAGAAAAGCGCGTTCTTTGACATGGGAAGATCGGGCTTCTTAACCGAGCCACAAGTTGCCCGAAGGTCCTCTACAGATCCTTCGTTCTGTCTAGATAGAATTTGAGAGCCCTGACAGGGCACAGGACTCTCTCTGGCTCATTACCCACGATCTCTGTCAAACCCTTGATTTCAAATGTCTTGGGCCAAGGGTTGGACGGGTTTTCGTTCTTTGCTAAGAACAAAGGGCTTAAAGAACAAACAGCATCAGAGTTCTTAAAACCCAACATGCTTGCTTATAGCCTGGATCTCACTAACTCTCTTCGCCGTCGCCAGAGCAGTTAGAAAAAGTGTCTTCCTTGTCAGGTTTTCTAAGCGAAGCTAAGTTGAGCGGTTCAAAAATACTGGACGTCAAAAACTTTAGAACAATGTCTAAGTTCCAAGAAGGGACTCTTGGTTGGGGTACCTTCGAAGTCTCGAAAGACTTAAGATCATGAAGGTCTCTGTTGTTGGCTAAGTCCAGTCCTCTATGCCTAAAGACTACAGAAAGCACACTTCTGTAGCCTTTTATCGTAGGCACCGCTAAGCGAACTTCATTTCTCAAGTGAGAAGAAGGAAGTATGCGATCTGGCTCACAGAGGTAGAGGTGGAGGAAATGTCTTTCTTCCTGCACCAGCTCCGGAAAACAGCCCACTTGGATTGGTATACGGCAATAGAAGAAGGTCTTCTTGCCGTTGCGATTGCTTTCGCCACTGGTCTTGAAAAAACCCCTCGCTCTGGCCAACTTCTGGATAGTCTGAACGCAGTCAGACTCAGAGCGGGGAGGTTTTTGTGATACCTCTCGAAGTGGGGCTGTTTGAGTAGATCTATCCTTGGAGGCAGAGTCCTCGGAAAGTCTACAAGAAAGGACATGACCTCTGTGAACCAGTCGGTCGCTGGCCAGAAGGGGGCGATGAGAGTCATCCTCGTTCCCTCTGATGCCAGCGAATTTTTCTTATCCACTTCCCCTAGGACCTTGAACGGGGGAAAGGCTATACGTCTAGTCCCGTCCAGTCCCAAAGAAGGGCGTCTACTGCTACTGCTCCTGGGTCTAGAACTGGTGAGCAGTACAGCGGGAGTCTCGTTGTCCTGGAAGTTGCGAAGATGTCTACGAGAGGACATCCCCATAACTTCCACAACCTCTGGCATATTTCCTGATGAAGAGTCCACTCCGTTGGCAGAAGAATTGAAACCTTGTCGATGAGCAGATCTGCACGGACGTTTTTCTACCCCTGATATGAATCTCGTCAGTAAAGAGACGTCGTGTGCCTTCGCCCATAACAGGATCTCCTTTGCAAGGAAGAACAGGGATCGAGAGTGGGTTCCTCCCTGTTTCTTGAGATATGCCCTGGCTGTGGTGTTGTCCGAGTTGATCTGCACCACATTGCCGGAGACTTCGTTCTGAAAGAACTGGAGCGCCAGATGAACTGCTGCCAGCTCCTTGAGGTTATGTGCCAGGACACCTGTTCCCCTCTCCAGGTGCCTGACACTTCCTCCCCCCCCAGTGTTGCTCCCCACCACCCCGTGGAAGACGCGTCGGAAAACAACACTAGGTCGGGGTTCTGAAGCTTGAGGGAAAGGACCCTCTGCGAGCTTCAAAGGGTCGGTCCACCATCTTAGGTGTCCCTTTACCTCTTCTGATAACACCATAATCGAATCCAAACCCGTGTTTTGGTGCTTCCAATTGTCGGCAAGGAAGACAATTGAAAGAGGTCCTGGAGGTGCAACCTCCCTAGGGAAACAAACTTCTCCAGTGAGGAAATGGTCCAGCAGACTCATCCATTCCCTCACCGAGCATGAATCCTTCCCCAGAAAGGTTTGACACTTTGCTTAGGCAATCTAGTTGTCGCCCCTGGGACGGAAAAGCCCGAAAAGCCACTGAGTCCATCTGAATCCCCAGATAGACTAAAGACTGAGAAGGGGTCAGATGTGACTTTTCGAGGTTCACCAGAAGCCCCAGGGACTTCGTTAACGTCAACGTCGTGTGAAGGTCCTCCAGACACCGGTCTTTCGAGGAGGCTCGTACGAGCCAGTTCGTCCAGGTAGAGAGAGATCCTGACATTGGAAAGATGAAGCCACCTCGCAATGTTCTTCATCAGTAGGGTGAATACCATGGGAGCAGTGCTGAGTCCAAAGCAGAGAGCCCTGAATTGGAACACTTTTCCTTTCAGGACAAACCGCAGGTATTTCCTGGACTGGGGGTGGATGGGGACGTGGAAATACGCGTCCTGGAGATCTAGTGAAGCCATCCAATCCCCCTGGTCTCAAAGCTCCCATCACTGACTGAGGTGTCTCCATCTTGAACCTCTGCTTGATGGACAAAGAGGTTCAGGCTGCTGACATCGAGTACCGGTCGCCATTCCCCCGACTGCTTTGGCACCAGGAACAGTCTGTTGTAAAATCCGGGGGAATTCAAGTCGGAGACCTGTTCTACGGCGTGTTTCACGATCATCTGATCTAACAGATCGTAAAGCACTTGTTGTTTTTCTCCCCGATAGGAAGGAGACATGTCCCTGGGTGTCGTTGGAACAGCGGGGGTGGTTTCAGGAACGGGATCCGGTAACCCTTCTTTAAGATGTCCACGGACCATTTTGTCCGCACCTCTCTCTTCCCAGGCTTGCGCAAAAAGCTGAAGCCTGGCTCCAACCGGTGACTGAAGGACTTCTGCTTCACTTCTTGTTCTTGGCCAGCGCCGTGGCTCTGCCTCTGGAAGTGCCTCTTCCTCGAGGGGCTGGTCTTCGAGGAAGAACTACCTCGAAAGGGCTTCGATTTCTTGATAATCGAAACTCCCGAGGACGAAGGAACCGCAGGTCTCCTTGAAGATTGTGCGAGGAGATCTTGCGTGGCCTTCTCCTGTAGACTGGTCGCAATGTCTTTTACCATAGCCTGGGGGAAGAGATGATCCGAAAAAGGAGCGAAGAGCAAGGTTCGGCTTTCTGTGATGGAGAAACAGATTTCGCTGTAAAATTGCAAAACAGGGATCTCTTCTTCAAGAGCCCTGTGCAAAAGTGAGCTGTAAGCTCCTCCGAACCATCTCTGACGGCCTTGTCCATGCACGACATTACGCTGGACAGCTCCCCCAGACTAATCGAGTCGGAATCCTAGACTTGGCATCCAGAACTCCCAAACACCAATCTAGAAAGTTGAAGACCTCTAACGTCCGAAAGAGGCCTTTAAGGTGGTAGTCCATTTCCGTAGTTGACCATGAAACTTTCGAAGAGGACAGGTGAGACCTCCTCGAGGCATCCACAATGCTGGCGAAGTCTCCTTGGGCTGACGAGGGAAGTCTAATACCTACGTCTTCTCCCGTCTCGTACCAAATGCCAGCCTTCCCACTAAGTCTCGAAGGTGGCAGGGCAAAAGAAGTCTTTCCCTGAGACTTCCTTTTCTCCATCCAGTCATGGACCTTACGAAGAGCCCTCTTAGTTGAAAGGGACTTCTTCATCCTGACGAATGCCGAGACCTTGTTGATCTTGGACGAAGAAAGTTGTGAAGGAGGAGAGCGAGGAGCCTCCGGGTGAAACGTCTCTCCAAACTCTGATTGAAGAAGGCGGGTCAAAACCTGGTAGTCGGAAGAGACTGCCGCCAAAGGTTCTCGTCATCCACATTCAACCGAAGCGTCACTAACCTCTGCTTCCGACACAGGTGAAGTTGGAGGCAAATAGGCTGGACCAAGACTATCTGGTCTAAGTTTCCACGAGGCGCGTTGCTGTGAAGTGGAAGGTAAAGCTGACTCATTAATAGGAGCTCCGGTCGAATCTCTAAGACCCGGAGCAACTTGCAAAGACTCATCACAAACAGGTGGGGGGCGACGAAACTCCACATCTTCGTCCACACCCGAGCGTCCGCTGGCGCACACCTGGCGTCCACTGGCGCACACCTGGCGTCCACTTGCGCATACCTGGCGTCCACTGGCGCACGCCTGGCTGCAACTAGCGCGGGATTGGCGTCCACTCGCGCGCTGCTGGCGTCCGCTGGAGCACGCTTGGCGTCCACTGGCGTGCGAATGACATTAACTAAGGCGCGCTTAACATCTCGTGCGCGCTCTGCTTCCGCTGGAGCACTCCTTAGATGCAACTGGCGTTCGCTTGGCTTCCGACCGAGCGTCAGGAACGTGAACTGCACCGAAGCGTTCACGCAAGTATCAAGCTCTCGCACCGCAAGCTTACGAGCGGGTAATACCGCTTCATGCGCCGAGCGAGCAAAATCCTCTTCACGTTCTCCAGAGAGCCGCTGGGGAGTCGCACGAACTCTAGCAGGCGAAGAAAGTGGAGAGATAGACGAGCGAGGAGAGGGGGAGGGAGACCTTCTAGATCTCTTCACAGGAAGACGGTCATCCTTTCTCCTGGGACGTGGTTGCGTCCCTTTCTTAGCAAGAGCATCAGCAAGCTGTTGCTGCAAAGAGCGCAGGATCTTCTCAGTAGGAGAGGATTCCTTGTCAGGTGACGGGCTGATCCTGTGAGAAGGCGAGGGGCGAGGGGACGCCTTCTTCCTTCTCCCAGAAACTGCCGTAGAACGCGCTCGAGAGCGACTGGGGCGCTCCACAAAGTCATCATCCGATGACTCCTTACGCTTCTTCTGTGGCGGGAAAGCAGCGAACACACTTTCAGGCGAAGATCGCCTCTCGAGAGCCAAAACTGGACGTGAAGCGTCACGATCACCAACGCTCCTTTTCAGCGGGCGTGAAATAAAATGCGAGCTCCACCCCTTGTGCGGGGAGGAAGCCTCTGAAGAAGAGAAACACTCTTTCAGGAGGCGTGCATGCGCACGCTCTTTGGCAGTTTGTGTAACGTCCACAGATACTGCCGAAGGCACGTCAGATCGGTGGGCGTTCCCCGTAACCCTCCTGCGGCTTTCGACATGCCCTCTCCCTGAAACCTGGGAGTCCGGCAGCGGTCTAGGCCTAGAGGCGAAATGGGGCCGATCTGACGCACCCTCCACCAACGAAGGAGCACTGTCACTGCACTTTGCACCTTCACTTTTGCCTTCTAAGGCGAGCACTTTAGATTCTAAATTACGAATCGACTCTAAGATAAGTGTAAGGGTATTACCCTCTACAGACACTGCTTCAGGGCCCGAAGGCAACACTACAGGGTTAGGAGTAGTGATTAAAGGAGGGTTAGTAGGAGAAACATGAGCTTCCTGCCGTTTACCTGAAACGCTCCTGGAGGAAGACCTCCTTAACCTATCCCGTTCAAGCTTACGCAGATAGGACTCATACGCTCTCCATCCAGAATCAGAAAGACACTCACATTCTTTGCAGCGACTTTCATACATGCAATCATGCTCTCTGCAACTCTTACACAAAGTATGAGGGTCTACTGATGCTTCAGTAGCCTACCTCGACAATCACTCCTGGTACAAAACCTGGCGCTAGCCGAACTAGAACCAGACATCTTATTTAAAGAGAAATCAAGCCAAAATCAATCAAATCCACAATTAACGTGTGCCTAGCCAACCGATCCAAATGTCAAGATACCAAAAAATCAAAAAGGGGTACTTATAGTAGCCAAGTTTCCTAAATTCAAGACGGAGGTGCTGAAAACTGTGTTTACAACACCGGCGACAGAAAAATTATGAATAGAAAATGGGAATGATTCCTGATACCCGCCTCCCAGCGGCGGGAATGGGTACTAACCACCTGACTCCCACTAAGTGTGTCGTAAGTTTTTTAATTTCTGTCGGACTTCGAAAATACAGCTATATATATATCTGACAGGTAAGTTTCATGAACAAACTAATTTATAAATAAAGATAATAATGTTTGGACAACTTAATATTTCATATACATGACTTACAGTATCATCATTATCATTATTAAAATAAACAACCTTTAAAAGAAATCACAATCACACCCTTTGTAGACTAGTTGTGTTGATCTAAGGAGCAGTACTAAGAGGTTTGCATTAGAACAAAACAAAGAGAAAGAAGTTAGACAACTATATGGACAGACTTGGGATATTGGATGAAATGCACATGGCAAAACCTAATGAGGCTGGCAGACAAGTATCTTGAGAACTGCAAGACACACAATACAGTATGTGTTATCCTCATACAAAGAACACTAAAAGACCGCACAGATTTATACTACTGTTAAGACCAAAGGTTTGTTCCGCACATGAACAAATGCTATATGGTTCTATTTACTCAAACACATACTTTATGCCACATCGAGGATCTTGAACTGTTCATAAAACTCACATTGAAGCATACAAAAGACCTGCAGTTTGTGATTTCCCTTTATTACCCAAAGTGAAGACACCACACCAGATGTAAAGCAATAACAGGCTAATGGATTTCATTTAAACTTTCAATCTTACCAACATCATCACCGACAAAGTACCGAAATGAGGGAGAGAAAAATATTTTTGGAATGGTTTTACTCCAGTGGGTATGAATTACCTCAAAAAGAAATGAATCAAAAAGATCGAACATCTCTCTCTCTCTCTTCTCTCTACTCTCTCTCTCTCTCTCTCTCTCTCTCTCTCTCTCTCTCTCTCTCCATCCTAGCTAGGAACCACAACAACAGTCAAGACATACCACAACAGTCGATTCTTAACTACATACCTAATTCACTGCTTAGGTCAAGAGAGCATACTGGATTTTATGGATCATGTCCATTTGTCCCTCCTCATCTGGTTCAAGAATTGGATACTGGTCATCCAGTTGCGAGCTAAACGAGCTACCACTGAGCTACAAAGCCAAAGAAAGAGAGATTCATCAAAGGAAAAAGACATTTTGATAAGAAAATGTTTTAATGAGAGAGAGAGAGAGAAGAGAGAGAAGAGAGAGAGAGAGAGAGAGAGAGAGAGAGAGAATCTATTACTTGAAAGCAACTAAATTTATTACATAATAAAAACCAATCTATTACAGGAAAACTAGTACTTAATAGTATTTAACAGAGAGAGAGAAAGGGCCAATTCATTACAAAAAAATAATAGAACAATCTACTACAGGAAAAGAACCTGACTGCAATAGCATGCGTAAATGGCCTACCAAAACAAAAAATTACCTCTTTTTTTTGACTGATCCTCTGCAGTACCTGCTGCATGCAAATACAAAAAGTTTCAGACATTTAGCTTCACTTTTCAATAAGCACAAATTTTAAGTCACTCTGTGCACAGGCAAGACATTGCAACATGATGATGGTTTATAATCTTAAAAATGTCAAGACAGATAAGTGTACTAAAGAAAAATGTGGTTAGCTTCTTTGGTTACTAATGCATACCAACACAAGAGAGTGTGTATAAACACAAAACTGGATTTCAGCAGCATATGCAATACTTAAAAGAATAGATAAAAAGAAAATGCATTACTCTCTAAACAATAATCATAAGACACATCTAGTACCATATATTCAAGTTTACACATAAATAATATCTTACTACCAACAGTTTGTTTACATTAATGTAGATAAAGGCACATCCTTGACATTTGAGATATCTGAATAACAAAGAAATATGTATTCAACAAGTTGTATCATACTAATCATATTTCCAATATTGTAAGCCAAAACTACAAAGGAATTGGTCAATATAGCCCAATAGATTACAAAAATAAAAAATAACAATCAAAATATGCCCAGTGAAAGAAAGGTCTTGATCTATTTACTGTATCTCCTCATCACCAGGAAATGTAAACTAGCCTACAATGCAAATAAAAAAATACTCAGAAGAAGAATTGTAATATGTTTACTTAGCAAGTGACAAGAAAATTCTAACAAACAGTGAGAACAAAACACTATACATTTTACATTACAGAAATAATATTAACTGTAACAGGAAGCAGAAAGATATGTTTATGAATTTAACTTCCAAAATACAAACCCAATACTTTAATACCCTTATTTCTGATTGGCACAAACATGCGTGGTTCCTTAGGTCTCATAGGGTTAATTCCACCACTACTAACAGATGATGGCAGATTGGTTACAGACTCTAGGGAAAAGGCTGAACTGCTTCATCGAGCTTATGAAGCTAAGCAATCAGCTGAGGATGACCCTCTCCATGATACTGGTCATCCTGAACCTATTCTTATAAAATTTGCATTTCTCTCTAGGATGTTAAACAAATTTTGGATAATCTTAATAACCAGGGCAGACAAGGTCCTGATGGTTTCTTCTCTCTGCTTTTTAAAAAATTTTGTGTATTGTCTCCCTGGTTTAGTAGATTTTATAGATTTTTATGCTGACTTAGTATCTTTGTGGATGAGCACAATCTTAGTACATAATACTGTGCTTGTTCCAGAAAGTGGTGTAGTATTTGCAGGCTGCAGTAACTACAGACCAATCTCTATTCTCCCCTGTGCTCTCCAAAGTTGCAGAAAAACTTTTAAGACACTATAAAAGTATGTATGTACAATCTAAAGGATTGTTAGCCGATAGTCAATATGCTATGGAAAGCAGTAGGTTACTTGACATGCTATTTGCAAAAGAACCTCGAATACGGGTTTTGAGTGCAAAGCAATTCAAACAGATTTCAGTGCTGCTTTCAATTTAGTAAATCATAATGCACTTATTGATAAAAATTCAGAATCTTGGAGTGAGTGAATATGTTTTAGGATTTCTTCATGATTTCCTTACAGGTAAGCAGCAGCAAGCTGCTGTTGATGTGATCTTTAGTGAACCAAGACCTATTGTGTCTTGAGTTCTACAGGGTAGTGTTCTTGGTCCACTATTTTTTTTGGTGTATACAAGTGATATGGTTGTTGCCATGGAAAACAAGATTGTTCAGTATGTCGATGATGCAACACTTGTGGTTGGAGTAAAGTATCCACTTATGAGAAATAATTACTTCAACCTCAATCAGGACAGGGACCAGATAAGTGAATGGTGCAGTTGGTGGGGTATGAAGCTGAACTCCAGTAAAATAAATACACTATCGATCAGCAGATCTCATACAGACTTTCCACTATCGATCAGCAGATCTCATACAGACTTTCCACCCCTCCTCCCCTTCTAGGTGTAACTTTGGACCCTCATCTTACTTTTGAGAAACATGTATTGAAAGTTTCACCAAATGCCGCACAAAAGTTAGTTTTGTTTGTAAGGCCTCATAACAATGATAAAGTCAATGCAACCTGTTTTAGGTCATTTGCGCTTCCTTTACTAGAATACGTACTGTTCTCCGGCGTGGATACCTGCTTCGTGGTTCGCGGTGGTAGGTTCTGTTTCCTAACAGTAGTTTTAACTTGGACCATTGATGGATGGTCTTTTGTCACTTTTTCATGAGGTGTATTTTAATAGAGATCTTTCCTATACACAATTGATCCCTGATCCCCTTACCTGCCGAGAGCAACCAAATTCACTGGACAGCAGTATACCAATATGCAGTTCATAAATGTGCTTTGCTGTCAAACTTCAGTTCCATAGGTCCTTTGCATTTCAATGCATTTTTACCTTTAATAATGTATTATTTTTTTCTTTTTAATAAGTGA
Organism: Macrobrachium nipponense; assembly: GCF_015104395.2. NCBI lineage: Eukaryota > Metazoa > Arthropoda > Malacostraca > Decapoda > Palaemonidae > Macrobrachium > Macrobrachium nipponense. The sequence goes on along the minus strand of NC_087213.1, from coordinate 12,208,198 downwards.
GATCTCTTCTTTCTGAATTTCCCTATACCTTCTCTTGCTTCCTAAAATAACACCATATTCTTTGGAAGCTTGAATTTCAAGTCTATGGCTCCTATGGGTTGTTCCACAAGAATAGGGTTCATCTTATTAATAATAAAAATATTAAATAATAATAATAATAAATAAAATAATAATATGAATAATAATAATAATAATAAGAATAATAATAATTAACCATCCAATGTTCATGGACGACACAAACACACTGAAAAAAAAAATCACGGGCAAACAGAGCAACTGGCTTGAGAAGAAGAGCGCAAGCAACTACTCTCCAAGGTGGTCACAGAAAGACTGATGTGCCTCACAGATTCTATGACTGGCCAGTGACCAGCTTCCACCTCATAGTATACATATGAGATGCCAGATGCCACAGATTCCTTGCTTTACAATCTTTTATTGTTTTTAGCCAGTTTCCAGCTGACACAAGATTATCCTATTGCTACGACTGAAGGTTTGTTCCAAGTATGAACAATTAAATTTTTACCAGGTTGACAAGTTAAAATATTCTATGAATCAGTCAAGAGAGTCAGAGCTTTTGCTTGCAACCATGCATTCTGAACCATGGATTTGAATGAAAAAGATTGCGACAGAGAAAATTGACATCGTGCTGCCCCTGAACTGAGAGTTTGGAAGTCCCAAAGAAACCTTAACCTCAAAAACTGCTGGCAGAAATTGTAGATTTACCCCAAGATAAGGCCCAGACTCCTAAAACATTTTTGTTGGGTAAGGTTGCTTCTGCCACCAGTGGTAGCTCAAGTTTCCATTAAAAACCAAAGTTTCTTTGCTGATCCATGAAATGACAATCTTTCAGCACAGTGAAGTCCAACTTTTGGTGGATTTGAAGACACCTTTATAGCTCAGGTATATCGGTATCAAAGCCTGCCTACAACATTCATCAAGTTGGCAATGTTGTTTCCATAAGAATTCCCTGTACTTGCTTAACATGAGCAATGATGATTATTATTATTAACACCAAATGGTAGAAACAATCAATTTAAGCACAGATGGCACCACTGTTCTTGTCAACAGAGACTGCACAGAAATATTTGCAATTTCCTTGATCTGGCAATACTGCTTCCCTGACAATAGTGTTATATTAGTACAGACTCAACCTTTGCTGTTTAATAGATCCAATATAAAAGGGAAAATTGTGGTACAATCAACATGACTACAACTCTTAATCAAAGAAAACAGCAAATAAGTGACAATTGTATCATCATCATCCATGGCAATTCTAACTGCTAGTAGTTTTGGAAGTGAATAAATAAGCATTAGATCCCATGAAAGTTCTAGTATGCCATCAGCTAACAGCCTAACACAAATCCTTGACTGTCACTAACTTCAATCTGGTCTTTTTCTTGATATTCAAGAATGGTGTGCCTAGATGAAAACCTTGAATGTGGGCTAATTCAATAATGGGTTTGTAAGTCAAACAAGGGAAATTCCATGAAAATGGGCTTGGAATGGAAGGCACTGGGGAGAGGAATGTCAAACAAATATGTAACCTTACAAAACATGTGAAGTACCTAAGCTTCAACTTTTGGGACAGTGAACAGATTTTCATCTTTACTAGTGGAAGAACAGCCGAAGCATCTAATACCATGATTGAGGATTTTTACTCATGTTCATTCAAACTGAGACTGAATCATTCCTTGTAGTTTAGTTTGTAATGCCCCTTGGGAAATCATAAAGTTCCATATTTAACAAGGACTATTAGCAAGTTTTTGTAGTTCAGCGTGGAACAATGTACCTACTAGCAATTTAGCAATACTGTATAATTCAGTTTACTAGTACACATCATGATCATCATTAATGAAGTTTTTTGTCAGATTTCTCAATTTCAGAGTCAGAGAAGGAATTCTCTCCACTTTTTTGTGTAGCACAATTTCTACTTTAGTCTCTATCTCCCTCTGTGCCCTCTCTCCACAATTTCCAGTCTTCCTACTGGTTTCCCTCCTATTACTTCCATATCTGCTTTACTAACTGCGCCTCTATTTTCTAGTATATTACTTGTCCATACCGTCTCGCCTTATTTTCCAGCCTCAGGCCACCTTATCTTTCTGCAGATTCCTTATCTGTAATATGATCATCCCACTGGAATGAAGCCTGAATCTTAGTATTTTGTGGTCACACACCTTCAGAAACCTAGCCTTTTTCATTGCTGTATGCAGCACAGGCCTTGTACAGGCAGCATTAATTTCTGTTTGTTTGTAAGAACCCATTCATCACACACACAATGTAAACATGTACTGTAATTCATTACACAAAATGCTAAATAAAATTGCTTCTCCCACTCTCATACAAACTTTTATCTTGTCCCATGAGATCTTCTTTCCCAATAGTATAAATCTTATCAGTATAGCCAAGATGTTTTTCTCCATTCACAGAGTTGAATGAACAGCCTTCCATGAAATTAAAACTCTGTTCTTACCTAATAATTTCATGTGCTCCTGATCTGTTGAAAGGCCACCTCTCCCTAACTTCCTAGTAAGTATTCATATCAGTTTGTGCATTGCCTTTTAAATTTGTCAGGGAGTGCACTGATATCTTTTCGGTGATCACATGACCAATATCAGAATTCTCTCTATCAAAGGGGAGTAATACTTATTTTCTTTTTTGCAAGAATCCTATACCTCTTGTTCCATTTTCGGATGGCAATTTATTTTGCCATTTCTCTCCATCAAGAAATAACACATGATGATAAAAAACGTCTTTTGCTATAAGACATACAATGAGATAACAACTAGAAATGTGCTCCCCATACAGTGCAAGGGAAACAGTGGTTATTCAACAAAATTGAGTAAATTGACAGAACTAACAGCAACCTCAAAGAAAAACCTACCTTGAACACCCTGCAGCAATGTTCCAACACCTTCTCGGTACATATTAAGAGCTTGTTTGTAGTCCTTTTTCTGTTCGTGAAGTTGAGCTTCTGATATTTGCTGAGCTGCTACAAATATATACTGGCTACTAGCAACCTCCTGAGGGCTTGGCACTTTTGAGTTTGGTACAACAGGAATAACAGATTTTGTCAATGGTGTGAGAGGTGTCAGTGGAACAGAGTTCTTGCGACCAGTAATACTGATCTTTCTGGATACATCAATGGGCGGAAGAGGGCGAGAGCCTTTATCCTGTGCAGCCAATGCATCTGAATTTTGAGTATCTTCATTTGGATACGGTTTCTGATGATGCTTTGGTGAATCATGAACAGGATTTTCATAAATGCAGCATGGCTGTGATGAAACGCTTGACAGGGATGAAACAGATGGATGTCTCTCACTTTGATTATGATTGGGGTCTCTTCTTGGGTCACATGAATTTTCTGTATCAAAATTAAAAATTTCTTCTTCAACACTGTTGTCATACAATAAGTTCCAACTGAGGTCAACACCCTTTCTGTCCTGATTCCTGGATGTTCCTGCACTAATATTTTGATAATTTTGCATTTGTGAATCCAACTCCCTAGCATTGTTGTCTGTGGTAGATTCTCTCAAATTATGTTTCATTTCCTTTGACACAGGTGTAATTATAGATGAATTATGCATATTTTCATTACTTATAGTTCCATCTCCTTTATTACTAGCTGCATCAACAGCACGTGGTCTTGCAGTCAACGATGAATCGTAACTCACAGGAAATAATGGCCCTAAACTTGTTGGACTGGTTGGAGAATCCAAACTAGAACATACACTGAAGTCATCTTCAGTATCACTCATCTGTGAATACAATGATGACAACCCTTGTATTCCAAGGGTAGATGCCAAGTGTTCAGCTTCTTTCGACCTAAAGGGAAATAGAAAATTACATAACAAAATATAAAAAACAACACTGTTTGTCAAAAATATTTTCATCTAAGGCAAGCTGACTATAAATATAACTACAAACACTGTAGAATCTTGACAACTCAATAAAAAAAAAAACTGCATTCCCTCCCTTTTACTGTCTTTATAATGCATAAAATTCAGCAAGTGGCATAAGCAAGATAAAAAGAACAGGCATCAAACATGAAGCATTACCTTCCTTTTGAGTCCTTCCTTTTGGCTGGACTATCATTATTTCTTTTCCCATCACTATCGTCACTCTGAAATCAAAAGTATTTTTCAAATAAGAAACCTGAGACAATACAAGTATTTGTTTGTTCTAGTATCCCTGAAATACAGAGCAGGCATTCAAACAAACAACTACAGATAACACTGCAGCTTCATTACCAAAGCTGAGTTCCATGACCACAGTACCAACAGAGATGACTTGAGTACAGTACAGCTAAAGTAAAAGCAACAGTTACTGGAGAGTAGGAGGTAACCCCCATCCCCTCACCTATATGTCACCAGTTAACTACATTTTCATCAAGCTTCAACCTCCAAACTCGTGAGTAACAAAATATTTTCAAGTTGGCTATCTACAATTTTTATGACACACACCAACATTTGTGCCAACATCTAACCATTTGCATCTATTTCATTAAATATTGGCTTCTCTACTATGATTTAGAAGGTCCAACACACCTCAAAAAACTTTGTAAAGGGCTCAGATGTAAATAGAGCACTGTGCTGTCCGATAAACTTGAAGAGATCCAAAGCAGCCTGACGTCTTGCCTCCACAACATCAGCTTCAAACCTGTAAAAAACATTGGTATTATTGTAATCACAATAAATCTTTGGACTTCAACAATAAATTAATGAAAAGAGATTTCATAATCATTAGCATTTCAAATTATAAGAAATATGGTTTACTAGTAAAAGACACTTTATCACACAAACAGCTACGTATTCACACATTCCACAATGAACATAACAAAAATACAATATGGTACCTAAGGGGATGCACCAATATATTCTTAGAAATTTGCTGAATCACGGTTGTTATAGATACCTGCATCATGTGAGTACACTACCTCTGCAGTATTTAAGACTAATATTAGCACAGTTTTGGAGTAAATCCCAAAAAGCCAAAAAATAAAAATGTTTTATGGATCTCATCAAAACCATCTAACGTATTCCACTGCTTTATTTTACAAAATAACCCTTTTAAATTAACAATAACATTTAATTGTTACATTTCTCATGTTTTCTTATATATCCTAAAAATTAATTTGAGTTGAACAACACCTATGGTCTAAAAATCTGAATAAAAAACACTATGAATAAAAAATATCAGGACTTAACTACTTAACTTCCTAACATCTTTCTTTGACAGTGCAATTTTGGGTCACGTTGGAACTCACAGTGATTGCACCAAGTGCCAAAATAAATAAATCTAATCATCCATACCCAAAAAATGGGCGTCTATAAGTTGCTGTAAATCATTCTAATAACACCACTGGAGTAAAAAAATCGACTATTAAATTGGCCTTTGTTTAAACTCTACTTTGTAATTAGTGTAGAACTTTTAAAAACTTTGAAGTTTTGTGTGTTGTGTCAATTTTGATACACCATATACAGCAGCAAACAAAATTATCAGTAATTATAATCACAAAGGTATCTTTACCTTTAAAAAAAAATAAATTTGTTGAAAATATCCAATAGCATTATGCCTCACTTTCAGTAAAATTACCAGACAAAACTAAATTTTAAATTTCTTTCATGAATACAAATAAATAAAGAAAAGGATGATATAAAACTATTTGGTAAAATCCTAACATACATTGTACCCTAAACTTAAAAAATCCAATAATCTCGTGCACTAAATGGTCACACATGTGTACTTATCATAATACCTGTAATCAACTAAGGAGAAGGCAAAGAAAACAGTAAGCAGACCTGTTAAGAAGAGTAGCACGTGGAAAAGGTGGAAGCTGTCCAGGAAGGCCCATCTTGCGATGTATTTCATGTATGGCCTTGTAAAGCCTCCGCAAATCTGAATATCTCCTCCATACTACAACTGAGGTGGATGCTTCTGGGCTACTTCGAGGAAATACCTGAAATTTTTATCAAATTAGTAAAGATCTATAACAAAATTATCTCATAAGTTCACGTTAAATTTTAACAAATGAAACAATTTTTTAAAACAAAATTCATCTTTCTCGTACAAAACCAACTACTATACAGTAGTTCAAACCTGTATGGTAGTAGCTTTTTTTTAATCTTTTTTTTACATCACACTATACAGTAGAATGAATCATTGTTTTGGAGGGATGACCTTCCATCAACTGTCTTATAGGGTTAATGCATGGAGACTAGCAATATTAACTCTGAACAGAAGGAAACCAGAAATCTAGAAGTTGCGGTATTAAAGACACTCATTCAAAGCCTCAAGTTATGTTCTGTAAACACTTAGCATAGGTGCATAAACCCAAACTTCTGCAGTGAATGACAGGATAGAACATCATGGAGAGGAGGAGGAATTGATATAAATTCTTAACTACTAAGACTTAAAAACAAAAAGTATATATCATTAGAAGCAAAGTGTTGCTAGAAGAATTGGAAGGATGTTATGTATATGTGTATGTATTTCCAGAATACCTAAATGCTGGTAAATGAGAACAAAATACACCTGGCTTGATACAACCGTGAAAGTTTTTCAGTTGCCATAGTTTGTGTCTCTATCACTTGCTGGCAATAAACATGCAGTATGTTTATCATATCAATTTTGAGGTTGTTAATTTTGAAAGGTGTAAATATTACAGAAGTCTAATGCACTAAACAAAGAATGTCAATGTTTTAACTTTTTATTTAATAAAGTTAATTTCTCTTTTGTACACTTAAAAATAATTTAGTAATATCAAGAAAAACATCACAAATTTTGTTAAGAACTTGAAATTATCATTATTTTCCAGTGTACAAAAATTTGACTTCTGTAAGCTCTATTACATTATTTCAGCCAAACCTGCTTGCATTAAAAACCATTCTGATTCACAAAGTAAATATCTGAAAGTAAACTTTTACATACTGACACCAAGACTAAATTGGACAATGAATTCTAATCAGATGTTGAGTGACATTTAGACTAGTTTTAGCCTTATCACTCACCCTAAGTCCAGGGGTCTGATGGTGTAGACTTGGGTTCAGCCTTGGCCTTGGAAATTTCTAACTCAACTACAACACTGTTTAGAAATTAATTCAAGAACATAATTTTATCAAACTAAATTTATCCTACTGCAATTTATAAAGTAGCTATGTCCTACTTTATGCAGCACTTTCAAGGGGGCAACAACATCCTTAATGAGGTTAGGCTAAGATATCATAATTGCATTTCACAATTAATTTGACCCTTGTTATTCAGTAAGTTTTCTCCTCACAAGATATTATTTTACATAGGAAACTTATTTTCCTAGCTGCTCACTTCATGTACGCCTTTATGTTCATTACTGCTTTTGGTATACTTCATTTTCAAAGTCTCCCAATTCAAGAATCAGTCCCTATACACTACTAGAAGGATATGAATAATAATGATATACACACAAAAAAAAAAAGTTATCAGTCATTTCCATAGTAAAAAATGACTCTAAACCAGGTTATTGTGTATGGCAAATTATTTGAATAATGTTAAACCCAAGCAAAACTCAGTCTCATTGATAAAAGGTTCACAACACTGGGTCCCCTCAATCCAAATCTTTTAATTAACAGTTTCTTTGACTACGTACATGCTTCAAAAGAAAAAAAAATTCCATGGAATTTAAAAAATTAGTGCAGAACAGTCTATTGTCATGAAATATTTAAAATTTTTTATACTTAAATGTTTTCAATGCTGTTCTCTTTTTTGGCCTTCAAAAGCCAGCTTGCAGCTTAACCTAACCTGTTGGATAAAAGTTTTAGTTCAACTACAATTCTTCCCACATTTTGGATTATTCTCTAGCATTGTCAATAAAATAACTCTTATGTGTTAACTGTATATTTCATAATGCTGATCATCCTCATTCACAGCTTCCAAGACTAGGGTAGTTTACCAGACATGAGCTCGGCCCTGTTGGCTTGTTGTTGGCATAACAGCAAGTATAATATTACTACTGAACACAAATTACGTGCCACGCTAGTAAAAAAAAAAATACTTTGATTATAGTTAGGATACTTATAGGCAGTATATATAAATGAGATGGCCAGACAAACATATAGTTAATTCATTGTCATAATTTTCCGGCTACACAATAGGCTACAGAGAAGGGTGTACATAATGCAGTACAGGCAAGATAATCTGAGGAATTCATGGAAATAATGAGAAATTTGCCATCTTCTGGCTCTTATTTTCCCTTTCATCCCTTGGGGGCTATTAGTAAACATAGCAGCCCATGGAGCTTCTGTCATGTTCAGTACCAGCCCTTAAAGGAAGAATGAAAAAATATATACTTGAAGAATGAAAAGATATATACAGTAGCTGGCAAATTTTTCATTATCTTGGTAAACTTCTCAGATTATCCTGTCAAAGTACAGGGTAAAATACTGAATGGCTGGCCTCAACCATAGCTCTACCAACTTCCCGAATATCTGAAATGATGGCCTTAATTTCTGACTTGGGAGAAAAAACTTACTTCACAAGGAAAGTAGAGGTTGCGAGGTGTTGCTTTGACGGATGCTGGCTCTTGACTAATGTTTATCCTGAGTTACGAGACGTGTTAAAAGTACTTTTTCGGGAAGGTGGTTGCACTATGGTAAGGCCAGCCATTCAGTATTTTACCCTAATTATAGGCTATAGCTACATCATCTTCATGAGGTTGTCTCCTTTACCACTTTCTCTCGTAATCATGGTAAGTAGTAGTAGGCTTCACATCATATAACTTAAGTGTTGGCTTCCCTATAAATATAAGCATCCTTCCCGGACGAGGTATAAAGCTTTTCGGACAGATTATAAAGTTCAACTGTCTAATATGAAACAAGGCCTTGGGCTAACCTGGTAAGGCCCTGATTCAACCGCAAGTTAGGACAGGATAGGCTATGGGCCAAAGTTGATTAACTAGGTAGTCAGAGGCTATGTTCATAAAAAAAGGATATTATATTCCCATTACAACACGACCAAACCTAGTTTAGTTTAGTAGTTTAAGGAAGGAAAACCCACTTGCATGCCAAGTTTAACCTTGACCTAGGCCCAAAACCATCAGCCCTATCGGCCTTCTTTCACTTTCATCCTGAGCCTCTAATGACGATAATTCGCCAAACTAGGCCTACCACATACGCCAGACATAACATGAACTTACAGTTGATTTGACTTGATAGATGGTGTGACCTTTGCTGTGCCTTTTCGTTTCAGGAACTTCAAATATACGGACCCACTTGGCTGCCATGTTGTTTGTTTACATTTTACTACTGGGTCTGGTTGCGCAAAGGGTCTTGTTTCTAACTTTCTGGGTCATTTTGACAGCTGAAAACGGTAATGATTCTCTGTCATTTATATTTCAGTCTCAAGCTTTCCTGAATTAAATTCCGTAATATGTATTACACACCCTTAGCAAATGGATGACGTCCAGTATGTTCATTCCTTTTAATACATTCCTGTATTACATCCAACCACACACACACACACACTCACAGAGAGAGAGAGAGAGAGAGAGAGAGAGTTTGGATGGAATATAGAATTAAGGCCACAGGCCAAGCACTGGGACCTATGAGATCATTGAGAATTGGAACGGAAATTGAGAATAGAAAGGTTAGAAAGGTGTAATAAGAGGAAAACCTCCCGGTTGCACTATGGAAAAATTGTGAGGAAGGGATGAACAGTAAGATGGAAGAGACAGTTTATGATTGGCGGTATTAAATGGACTGAAAGGGGTCGCAGCTGGAGGCCGAATGGACATGCAAAGAATATTAAGTAATGCCTACAGTGCTCTGTGTGAGATGCACTGACGACACTACCCGCTACAAGAGAGATAAAGAGTTTATGTCTGTTCTTAAACATCCTGCAACCATCTACATAAAAAAAAAAAAATTAACTGTAGGCAATAAAGAGAGTATCTGTCTATTTTTTCTCAAACCTAGTTAATGACTGACAAATGTTTCCAGTGAGAATGCCTTTTGTCATGCACCTTGAAACATCAACTTCCATCAGTTTGAATTCTCGTCTCCTTGTTTTTTACTCAATAAAATCTCCCATCGATTGATTAAACGAACCACAATTTTGTTGCTGTAACATTTTTAATTCTTTGAATTAACTTTTACAACACTGACCCTCAACAAGCACCGAAACTACATAAAAACCTACGTTTTAAATGCATTTGGTCTTATTTAAACTGTGCCTGGATAACGTAAATAGTTTTTTTTTTATTTATTAATATATTTCTTATATATGATTATTTTTGTTGTCTTCTACGTTTCACATGTTTATTTTCCATTTATTACTCAGCCTCTCAGTCTACAATAACAGTCTGCAATACAGAGTGGCATGTAGGTGTATGTCCTAAGAATTGTTAGAGGGACAGCTCGAGACAGAAATATTCTAAATGAGCATGTTATATCGCACGAGTTTTGTGTACCTTGTAAGATATGTAATTATAATATCGTGAAAATCCATTTTCTACCGTATAAAATATGAAACCCATAAAGACTGAATCTGATATTTGAAGACGAAAACATATTCCTGAGGAAGTCTCAGGAAAGAGACGAATAATGAACAATCTCACGAATAAATGCGCTAAAGGCTCGTGTTTTAAAGGAATAGGTCGGTATCAAACAGACAGAAGTTACGATATTTGACGGCGGGCTCTTGTTGGAGCCACTCACCAGTTACAAATTGAATACTATGGACCAGGTTGAAAATGTCTTTGGAAAACAGTAGTTCCCATGGGCTATCCAGTTTCCTCTTAGGGCTTAGGCGGAGTCAACTTCTGATAGACCCATCATTTGCAAACGATAAGGCAATAGGTCAGTTACGAAATGTAGAACGACTGAAACCCATTCTTCCATACTCTTGAAAAGTTAAATACACGGTTACCAAGAAAGATTAAAATGATCATGAACTATACTCTGTTTTTTCCATCTGTCCATCCGCCTGTGGTGTTTGCGCATGGTAACACTGCGTCCCAGGCTAAAAATAATATCCTATTTCGAATATTAACGGTGTAATTCGCATACAGTAAATTATTAAAACACTTTTCAGTTGCAAATGTACACCCAGATATCCTTTTATTTTCCTAAAACTTACACATAGCGTAACTATTTAAAGCCCCGGACGCAGTGTTACCATGCGAAAACACCACAGGCAGATAGACAGATGGAAAAAAACAGAGTATAGTGACAAGAAGAGGGACGACAGACCTTTTAAGAAGCAAAGGTAGTGAAACGAAATAAATAATGAAGATACTTGGGAGCCGAATAAAAAATCAGAATCTCTCTCTCTCTCTTTCTGGATCTATGAAATTGCAACTGATGTCATATAGAAGTAAACTAAATGAAACTGACGAAATAATAATAAAAGAAGATTGAAATAAAATCTAAAGTTATGGATAACTTACAACCTAACAACATAAGAACTCGGAACCCTGCCCTATTTGAATATAGCCAACTGATTAAGTACATCCCATTAAGGACATATATCGTTAATAAGCAATTTTTAATTACACATTACAGACATAACGTCGTTAATGTATGGGTATTTTTTTCTGTAGGATGATACAGAAATAAATATCAAAATGTTAATCATTTAATTATTTTGTTTTTAACATAGTTTCGTATATTTTGTCTTAATCGATGCTTGTAGCTAACATAATAAAATTTGAACTATTGTAATTGATTAGATCAAAGCATTTATAGCTACAACATGAAAGATATTGGCCCTCAGATCAATCTCAGAGCAAAATTATTGAAGACAATTTTTTTTATGCAAAGAATGGAATTCAATAAATAGACAGATGACAAACAAAACTCACACTGGTATCTGAGAAATGTCACTGGTCACAAATCACATATGCAGCGATGGAATTCTTAGAAATCCCCTCAAATTTTGGTATTACATGGGTACCTGGGGCACTTCCCCTTGGAACACTTGTACTTTTATACCGAGTATCTGAAAACACCACTGCTACTATAAACTGAGACCATTACTCACTGACCTGGTTATAATCTCAGATATCCGTTTAAACATTATTCGTCGATGCAATAAAATGTTAACGTAAGTGTCGGTCTAAGTGTCCCATATACATACATACTCATACATAAACATACATATATTATATATATATAATATATTATATATAATATATAATATTATAATTATAACTTACACACATATATAATATGTATATATATATATATATATATATATATATATATATATATATATGCTTAAAAAATCACTGTAGATGCACGTGACTTCATAAATAAGCGAATACCACAGGAAAATAATAGTCAGAAATCCAAGCGCTTTCGTCTTTACTCAGACATCGTCAAGGAGTTAATGAAGTACAATTGGAGATAAAGGTCTCAGGTACAAAACAAGATCAAGAAGACCAGATGGTTAATTGTCAAAAGGGTAAAAATTAAAAGAGATAATCCAGGATAATCGGATATCACAAGGTCACAAACCTAACCGAAACTACAACGTATCTTTACAGTCCAAAACATGTAAAAACTGAATATATTAATTTTGTTGCTTATATTTATCTACAACTTTTTTCATAATGAAAGCATCAAGTTTAAATAAACCAAGACTTAAATTTAGAACATTTCTATTATTTGACTTGATGAAACAAGATTCAATGATATTCCTTTTAACTGTGTCATTACATGGGATTAAGGCTCTTGCTTGACTCCAGTTAATAGGATGGTCTAAATCTCTCATATGTACGAATAATGCATTCGATATTTGCCCAGTTCTCACAGTTATTGATGTTGCTTGAGACGCTGTGAAAGAGATTTACCGGTCTGTCCGTAATAGACTTTATCACACTTTTTGCTAGGAATTTCATATATGCAGCCTGTGAGAACTGGGCAAATATCGAATGCATATTGCATATGAGATTTAGACCATATAAATATATATATATATAGAGAGATTTAGGATCCTATATATATATATATATATATATAGAATATATATATACTATATATATATATATATATATTTTTAATTATATATATGGCACACTACAGCACCTACACGTACTTAAAAACCACAGATGCTGTTGCACTTCTTCGAACTTCAAGAAGCTTTATTTTTTCTATCTTTTTTGGATTGTAGCTTTTGGTTTGAAGATAACTGAGATTGATTTCAGGGCAAACTTCTAGTAGTAATTTTAATCATTTGTTTCTTAAACAATAGAAGCTCCAACCCATGCAGTAAAGGTAAAAAAAAAAAGAATAAACAAATGAAAAATAACATGGAATTATTAGTTTCTAAAGTCTCCCACCAATATGTCTGAATTTGAATATTCAAATGGTTAAGTCAATAAATTATACAAAGCCAATAAATTATGCGTTCCAATATATAGGATTACAGAAAAAGGGATTTTGACACAAAATAAAACTCCCGCATGTAAAGGGTATTAAGCATGAAACCAAGGAATAAAGAAAGACAATCCAAAGCCTAAAAAGCACAGTACCATATGGGGCAAACAACTAGCCAGACGTTCCCTATCGCAAAGTTTAGCGGAACACAAGATTTATGATATCTAGCAAAAATATACCCCTTAAACTATTCTATCACATTTCCGAATACTGAATCTTTAAGTAACTTGTCTCATATTTCATCACTCTTCTTGAATATGTATTTTATCTTAACTTACAATGGAATTTCTGGCAAAATTACTACTGAGCACTGTGCCAGAATCCAACATCTAAGGGAATACTATCACATTGTGCATATATTTAGTGAATTACGAATTTATTGGCGATCGGCACAGATAAATGCAATTGTTTCTGAGGTGTGGTATTGATTGAAACAAGCAAATTATCATGTACCCTGATTCTTTCATAAAATAGTAAGAAGTTGACAAGCAGACGATATCGCATAACCGAGGTTATGTGATGCGCAGTAACAAAACATTGCATAACATGATCCCGTTAAAGTAAAATAATTGTCGTTTTTATTTACCAGTTTGTTATTAATCTGATAGTAACGGATTGACACTTGGAAACCCCATTTCTGTTTAATATAAGGAATAGAAACTAGAATGAAAAGCAATGTTGACAAAATATTAAATTGCAAACATTCTTCTGCTCGAAAATATGTCTTATCCAGCGGCATTTAACTACCAACAACCTAAACGCTACTAGATAACTAAACAGATGTAACATACTTGTTCGCTCTTTCTATTCATTTTCATACCACAGTCTTCTTACAGATAAGATTTCAGTTGGAAACCACCGCATATCTAGTTAAATTACTTATCTTTTATATGTTCTTCAAACAATTTTATGGACAAAACTTGAATATTCTACCACACACAATTTCAGCAGACGTTTCTGCATGATAACGTTTAGGAATATTGCGCTTGACACATCTTTAAAGTTCTTGTTTTATCGTTTTATTCAGAGATAATGCTACTAGCTTAATTCCCTCTTCATAACTCCCAACTGTCTCTGGCATTCTTTCACAGCCGGGGTCTGGTGGCAGTAGGCTAATCGCAAACACTGGCGATGAAATAGCAGCCAGTTCAGATCTTCATCATGAGCCGTATCAGCGATCAATATATTAATAATAATATATAATATATATATATATATATATAATATATATATATATATATATATATATATATATATATAGATAAATATATATATATATATATATATATGCAGAAGCCAGGTACTATGTCGTACCTCTAAGTAAATGGGATACAATCCACAATGAAGTAAAATCCTCTTGTAGTTTAAAATATATATATCTTGTACAGGATTAAAGCTTTCGACCAACAACTGTGGTCTTGTTCACAGTTGTGAACAAGACCACAGTTGTTGGTCGAAAGCTTTAATCCTGTACAAGCTATATATATTTTAAACTACAAGAGAATTTTACTTCATTGTGGATTGTATCCCCATATATATATATATATATATATATATATATATATATATATATATATATATTATGTATATGTATATGTATATATATATATATAATATTATATATATATATATATATTACCCATATAAATTTTAAGGTGTAAGTGCTATTTAGTATCTGTTTAGGATTGACACTATAGTTTCACAGACGAGGGGTGTCGATATACTGCATTGAGGTACATGGACCACACGCACACAATATATATATTATATATATATATATATATATATATATATATATATATATATATATATATATATGTGTGTGTGTGTGTGTGGTGTTGTGTGTGTGTGTGTGTGTGTGTGTGTGTGTGTGTAACAAGTAACAAACAATCTTGTTTGACAGGCTACGACATTTGCTGTTTCACATAGCAGTCAGACAGTCCATCAGTAGTGCATTGAATCAACATACTTTTTTTCATTAACCATGCCGCCACCACCTGCGTATAGGTCCAATAGCACCTCTTCTGCTTAGCTCCCCAGTGCATTCTAGGCCTTTCTCCCTTATTTATGTGTATGTATATACGTTTGTCAGGATGTTTTTGTGTATATCTATATTTGTTTGTCATCGTCATATCACAAAACACTCGAAAACAAGAAATAAAAGCAGCAAACATCCATAACAATACCCTACCTATACGTTCTCATTTTCAAGTGGCCAGAGCATCAAGTACAAGACAGGAAATCATGTGGGTGAAATAAAGGGATGAGTATGCAGTCATTTAACTGTTGAACGTTGCTTAAAACAAAAAAAAAAAAAAAAAAGAAGCAAATGTGACATTAAAGGGTAGGAATCCATGGCAAAATGTGTAATTTACCAGGTTTTTGTTAATTCGAAATTTTACCATATCTCAATTAAATTTACGACCTTTAATTCAAATCACCTCTGCTTCCTGTGCCCTAGAACCAGAACGTTCCTCCTCATTGTATTTTGTAACATTTTAAGCCAGCCATCGTGAGGATCTACCGCATCATACTGACATCGTTCGAACGAACTGAAATAATAGAGATTATCGGAAATGGAACACCAATAACTGTAATTTTTCAGTGAAATTGTATTCACTAAATTCTTTATGAAGAAAGTACAAAACCATTGAATCATTATGCTTAGGATCCTTATTTGTGGGATGTTCTTATAAGATCAAAATGGAATTATCCTAATCTGTCTGAAGTCACAAGTATTAAGGTCATTAGCACCGTAGCGTGAGCAAGAGTCCATGGATGCATAAGGCAGGGGTGGCCAATGCGCCAACAGTGGCGCATTGCACGATTACAAATGGCACACTATACCCCAGAGATAATAAAATAAAAATAAAACATGCCTGCTCATAAAAAAAGAAAAAATAATAATACTAATAATAATACTGATTTATAGAAAAAAAAATCAGTAACTTATAGCTAGAAGTGAGTTTTACTGAGATTTGTTCTAATCTAAAACATACAAATAATCTTTATTTGATTTTATTGTTCCGTGTGCATCTATTAGTCATCTTCTTTAAACAATAATGTGTCATTATTATATACCTGTATATATATATATATATATATATATATATATATATATATATATATATATATACATATATACACTTTGCTTATTTTACTATTGGATTTCCCACTTAAATTATCAACATCCCTATACTCTGTTGTTTTTGTTTTTTTCATCTGTCCATCCGCCTGTGGTGTTTTTGAATGGTAACACTGCGTCCCGGGCTTTAGATAGTTACATTCAGCTTACATTCAACGATTATAATAATATCCTATTTCGAATATTAACGATGTAATTCGCATACAGTAAATTATTAAAACACTTTTCAGTTACAAATGTACACCCAGATATCCTTTTATTTACACAAAACTTACAATTAGCGTAACTATCTAAAGCCCGGGACGCAGTGTTACCATACAAAAACACCACAGGCGGATGGACAGATGAAAAAAAACAGAGTATAGTTATGAGCACGTCTTCATAGAATCTTAATTTTTAATTCATCATACAAGCTTTCTTTAGGCATGTTAAGTACTAAATATATACGACCGTTTTGGCTTGCTCCGTATTAATTTAGGTTAAGTCCATCCTAGCTGGCTAAAGCAGGCTCTTGCCCTAGGTACCCAATAGGATAGAGGGCCTTCAAAGATAAACGTGGATGATGGAAATATTGCTCGTGTGAAATCAAGATGACTATTGTCCATCCACCTGTGGTGTTTTCGCATGGTAACACTGCGTCCAGGCCTTTAAATAATTACGCTATGTGTAAGTTTTAGTTAATTAAAAGGATATCTGGGTGTACATTTGCAACTGAAAAGTGTTTTAATAAATTACCGTATGCTAATTACACCGTTAATATTTGAAATGGGATATTATTATCATTGTTGAATGTAACTATCTAAAACCCGGGACGCAGTGTTACCATACGCAAACACCACAGGCGGATGGATAGATGAAAAAAAACAGAGTATAGTAAAGTGTATAGATATTTTGACTTGCCTAATCTGTAGATTTAACCAGATTCACAATGCTGGAAGCATTGAAAGTCTTGCTATTAAAGTCACTAGTCGCTTTGTCAGGAAAACTCCCGATAATTATTATATAAAATAAGAAACGAACACTATATGAGTCAAGATCAGTGTTGCTAAAGTGCGGAGAAACGACCAAAAGTGCGGAGAAGATTCGAGGGGGAGTCATTGAATGCAGAGCTGAGGTCTGCACTCCTCACGTATGCGGCGCTGTAGGTCCGCATATATATTTATGCTTTTAAAACTTTTTTTTCATCAATGAAAAATGATTGAAATTATATGATATTTTTGAAAGTACTAATATTTTTGAAAAATTAACCATTTTCACTAGTCTCGAGTGTTCACGGCGCCAATATCAAAATACGATCATGCGATTGTCAATTAAGACTGATTTTGACAACAGCATATGACGTAACCCAAACGTGATGTTTTTTAAAATGCATTCATTCTTTAGTCCAGCAATCTTCAATTTGCGTTTGTAATTTCATATATATATATATATATATATATATATATATATATATATATATATAGATATATAACTACATATAGTTTAGTAAAATTTAATTAATTTGTGAATTAATCTCAGGGTGAAGGCTGACTTACATTATTGTAAACTTAGTCATGTTTAATGAGTTTTTATTTTATTTATTTATTTACTTATTTATTTTGAGAAAACAACGGCAAATATGCATTAGGCAATTGCATTAGTTGAAGTGATTTAACTGATTATAACCGAATAAGTTTCGATATAAGTATGCTAGGAAGTGGAAATTAACACTACACATCCCGGTGCGGAGCTATAATTTCTCGGTGATGTGCGGACTTTGCGGTAACCCTGGTCAAGATTCAAATACCAAAACTTTGTGGTAATGCTGAGCACATTGTTACTAAGTTTATGTTTTTTCTTTTTGTATACATGGAATTGCTTCTTCCTATCACACTCACCCATTTTACAGAACTTATGGAATGACAGGCTAAAACATGTTCTTGTTGGCGTTTTCTTAAAGAACTGATTACGGAAATTAGTGGACAGCTAAAGGCTAAGTTTACTAGGGTGCACCTTCTTGTAGTGACGTAATCATGGATTCTGGACCTGGATAATAAAGTTTTCAAGGATAAGTGATTTTTAGTCTAGAAATGATCAGTGACAATTAGAGCAAGTTCTTGTATTCCTGCACGATCAGTAAAGGAACGTTACTTAAAATCAACATAACAATGATAAAAAGAATCTGGTATTATACAGTAGATAATAAAGAATCTTACTTAAATATATAAAAATATTGAAGAATCTTTATATGAATTTTCTAATTTTGAAATGTGGAATATTATCTCCAAGGATCCCAACCCCCAATTGATAAGTGTTGCCCAGACGTCAAGAAATGTAAACAAAATCCTATATAATCCGTGATGGTTGGAAGGGAGTCAATAGTATTTGTTAGTAAGTAATTTGATACGGGATTTAAGCACGTTTCGTTAGGTAACAAGCTATTTGAACCATAAATTAATTATAAGTTAAATAATCCCTGTTGGATATTATAGCTTGTTTGTAGTTTCCCACAATTCTTTCTTGTTTAACCTAGACTACAGTAAGGTGTTAGCCTAGGTTGAGATACCTACGTATTCCTTATCATGTTACATTAAAATTACTTTAGGATTAGTCTCTCTACCAAGATGTTTTTCTTACATATATGAGTAAAAAAGAATTCTAACTTACTCTTTTCAAGTAGCTCGTTGTTGAAACGTATTGATTTTTGGGCAGAATTGTCATATTAGTAGGTCCGGTCAGGGTTTGGTAGCCTAGCCATACTAGGTAGTTGGTTAGGGTAATTAAAAGGAAGAGCTCCACACGGAGGTATTGTTTAGGTATTAATGAAACTTTTTTTTACAACCAATAGCAAAAGTGTGTAGTATGTAATGCAGTACTGTTGAGATACTAGGTAGTAACTTGAAAATTTTACCAAAATAATGTGTGAACTGTACCATATTTTTATTGTTTTCACCTAGTAGAAAAGATCTGCCAGACCACATGGTGGTAGATATAGGGTATTTATCCGTGGTGGCCTAGACTATGGCAGATGCGGTTTTTCTATGCAGTTTTACCTACTAAACAAGAATTTTAAGTAATAGGCTATTTATTCGGACAAATGTAATTAACCCCCAGGGGCCAGTACTAAACACATTGGACGCCCCCATTGGTCCCGTTGCTGACTAACCACTGGTTTATTGCGACGTAAAATTACCATACAAACAAACAAACAAACTACTGAACAATAGAAAAATAGCTAGGGATGTTTGTTATTAATATTTTGGATACTTTCTGCAGTAAAGCTGTGAAGACATTTTATTTTATAATCATAAAAGTGACAGGAGAAAAGTATTACACTTTTGGTTTTCCTGAATTTATTGGTTTGAAGCCAGCCAATTCAGTATTGAAAATATTTTGTAAATGTAACTTTTTCATATAACATATTAAAAAGTATTCATATATGGGATTGCCACCACCAGAGTAGCAGCATGGACTAGGATTAATTTTATTTGTACCAGACAAGTATATAAGGAATTAAATATCAGAATAAGTAAAAATAAATATGCAGTTAAAGATTGCCAAAGTAATAACTTTTTGTGTGTGTGTGTTTACTTTGGTAAAAATTATAGGGTTGATTGGACCCAAAGAAGTATAAATTAAAGATGTAAAAATATTGTGCCTAGGAATCTCCTTGAATCTGCACTAATAGTATAACTAATAAAATTATATGAAGCCCAGGTCTGTTTGCTTTTGACTCCATTCTGCAAAACATGTTCAAAAGAGATATAAAAAAGAAACTAAAAAATTTTGGTTATCTAGGTTTAATACCCTTTTCCACACTTTTCTTTTATCCAAGTACATAAGTTGATCATAGACAACTGTTCTTCATCCAAAAGAGCTAATC
Source organism: Macrobrachium nipponense (assembly GCF_015104395.2). Lineage (NCBI taxonomy): Eukaryota > Metazoa > Arthropoda > Malacostraca > Decapoda > Palaemonidae > Macrobrachium > Macrobrachium nipponense. The sequence continues at coordinate 12,187,785 of NC_087213.1, read as the reverse complement.
CAAATGTATTGCTTTTTGCAGTTGTTGCTTGTAAATTAGAGTCATCTTTGTAGTCTGTTTTCCATTGTATTTATAGTTTTCTTTTGTTTAAATGTTCCTTTGAGTAAAGGTGAAAGATCTTGCACTCCATAGTTTCATTTTTGCCATGGTCATATACTTTATATATTTACATATAGATAGACAGATAGACAAATATAGATAGATATGTAGATAGATAGATAGATAACTTATATATTTAGAAAAGAGCTAGAAAATATAAATATCTGCTTCTGTTCTCCCAGCTTACCCTGATTATGTATTCTTGTATGTTTCCTGCATGCAAGGACTTGATAGGATTCAGTGACAAGCAGAATTTTTAAAGAGATTAAGACAGTAGCATTTTAGTATAAAATGTAAATGTACTTGCAGTTTGTAATAGTATCTTTTTTTTACAAATTCCTTCTCAAGGTTAAGAGTAAGTTATGACTTTTCCATTATTTTCAGGGTATTGTGATTTGAGCTAATCTTTCAGCATGTCTGAAGGTGAGAAGATGAGAAGCTCATGCCATCTGTTGCTGCTTGTAATGTTAATGGAATGTGGACATGCAACCATGATTGGGGAGGCCTCAGGTAATATGATGTGCAACATACATTTTAGTTATGGTCGGCATTGTTAATAATGCATTTCTGTTATTGCATTTCTGTTATTATAGGAATACAAACTGCCATCTTTTATGTAGGAGTATCTTTCAGCATGAGCTAGAACATTTATTGATAATGGTAACAAGGTATGTACTTTAGACAACTGGTGGTTAAGAGGGTTGAGTATGGGAATAACCCTGATGTACCTAACGATACTAGCCTCCTATTCTTATGCAGTTAGGTAATAAGGACTCGTTTTCTGCTCTCTACCTGTGTGCTTATCAGTCTGGATGAGTAGCCTGCCTCCCTTGTTTTCTTTGTAATTGCATAGGACCTTGTGTTACTTTGATCTTGTTTCCTTTTGTTTTAGAAAAGAAACAACCAACACTGGTGGTTGGGACATGGACAGCCACGTGGCTGCTTCATGCCCCCTTTATTGGTAGACCTACCTAAATATTGCTTAAGTATTTTGTAGAGATCAAGATTGTTTTCAGTCTTTTCCATGTGACATATGTGTAGGCCTAGTCTATTCTCTAGTGAAAGAACGTTGGTAGTTAGGAGACGAGAAGTTATGACACTCAGCAGTAGTATTTATACAGATATCTGCAAGATTTAGCTTACTTTTATTATTTCAGAATAGTAGTTCTGTGGCTGCACTCCTTGATAACCTGGTGGAGAGTAAAAAGGTTAAGCCTCCTCCTGACACAGCTGCTGTTTCTGCATTTCTGCAGTCCCTGCAATTTCCCTGTCTGCTGCATAGAAGTGGATTCTCTAGTCAAGTAGCTCTTCTATAAGGGAACCCTCCAGTGGGTGTTTCAGCATCTGCTGTTCCAGATGATCAAGATGTTCTTGGAAAAAGGAAGAAAAATTCTTTCTCTACATCACCTCTTTCCATGTCATTATGTATTGTCATCTTTGAGCTCATCTTCATTCTCTTCCTCATCCTTGGACTTGCTTTTGCTTAGGAGGAAGAAGAGGGGGAAGTCTAAGTCCTCATGTAACAAGGTTTTGATTGATCTAACAAAGTTGGAACCATTCCCCATTCAAGAAATGACAGCGTTTCCCTTATATCTGTTTTGAGACATGCACTTCTCTTTTTCGTAAGTAAAGAGCTAATGCTCCTTTTCTTCTTGTTCTGCCTTAAGGGTTTGGCCCTCTCTTCCCTGGTTGAGGTGTCCTTGCTCTTGAGAAGCTTTGAGCAGTCTTGCTCATCCTGCAAACTCAGTTTGATGTGACTTGTTTTCTATTATCTCATCCAGGCACTGTAGGAGCCCTTTCAAACAGGTACATCTCATTTAAAACACTTATTGTGAGGTTTAGCATTGGTAAAGAGTGCAGGCAAGCTGCTGTCTCTCTTTCTCTTTTAGTGTGGCTTTCTGAGGAATGGAGATTCCTCTCATTCATGGTCATCCCGAAGTTTGAGGCAAAGATTCTGAACCTGTCAGTCCCTGATGAGGGTTTCAGGTTTTTTTTTTTATCTCATTTTGGGGATTTGTAGAAGAAGGGATGCTGTCTTTGTCAAATGCAAGTTCAGCAGTACTGTTTGACCTGGACTTCTCATCTTAAGCCAGAATACCAATGAGTGCTGGTTAGTATTGGTAGGTACAAGATGGTAGGTCATCAGACGGGTGTACAAGTCTTCAGGTGAAGTTGATTGTTCCGTATCCCAAGTGAGAGCTCATGAAAGTGGGGTTTGCCCTGTCCTTAGCATTCTGGAGGAAGGTACCTAAGGCAGGTGTGTGGCAGTGCCAAAACAACCTCACTCATTTCTACTTGATGGACATCACCCACAAGTCCTTTCTCCTTAGGACCTGTAGTGGCTGCTCATCATGTGTAGCTTCCTTTGTTCCAGCAGGAGCGAACACCATCTCACCTAAGATTTTTATTGGTGAAAAGCCAAATGCAAGAAGGATGAATTGTATTCTTTCCTTTTGTGTAATTTTCTTCACTCTAATAGCCAATGTCTGCTCTGGATAGTTGGGTCAGATGCAGGTAGTTATCAACAGTTTCCAATCTCTGGCCTTATTTTTAGTTCTTAGATGTGACTTACCCCATCTTGCTTCTAACACCGGTAGCTAGGTACTAAAATATGATTATATATCTGAGATAAGATAATATGCTACCTGCCAAGCAGGTCTTTCTGTTCCACATGGAAAACCAAATTCTACTTTCCTAGAGTAAAGGTACAAATAACCCATACTCTGACACAGGGCCCTGTCAGTTGTCATCACATAGGGCAGTGTACAGTTGAGTACAGGAGTCATCCTTCCCTTGCTTACTTGCTTACATCCATGACGACATTTGTGGGTGGGAGAACATCTAGTGAAGTTCTGCTGCCCAGACATGAGGTCTTTTATCATAATCCCACCTCAGAACAACCCCACATTTGCTCTTGTTGCAGAAAGAAAAAGTGGACACTTTATATAGTGAGTGGGTGGTTCCCCCCACCACCTCACCCATCTGTTGCTAGTAGAGTACCCTGTTACCAAGCCTCAGTGACCAGATAAGTATATGCTGAAGATACATTTATTCATATAAGATACTTCATGTTTGAGTATCCAGGAAAATGCAGATTATCTTGAATTTGCAATACTGTACTATGAATCTTGAGTAATGTTTCATATTTTTACTATTTTTGTATGTTAGTTATTTCTATGTTAGGAAGATGCATCCAGTTTTTTCTCGGCTGTATCTTGCCAAACAGACTACTATATGAAAAAATTCTTCTCTAAGGAAGAGAATGCTACATATAAAGAAAGCTCTTTACAAGACAGAGATGCATTCTAAGCTTCCCATTTTAACTACATTTAAAGCTCGTTATAAGAAGACAGAATTGATGATTGAATCATTCAAAGCATCTTATTTTAACGTCAGTTGTTTACAAAGTGTATTATTATATATATATTTTTTGAAATATCCTATTAGGTAATCCTATTGACAACTGGGTTACTTTTGTTAGTTCTTTCTCTAGAGTCACTTGAGAATGATTGCACTATAAAGATTCATTTTAAGCTGTGGAATTAACAAGCGTGATTATTTATATTTTACATTGTATCATTTTATTCCAACTATTTTGTAAATTTTAATGTGTACAGAATCTAAGAAGTAAGGTTCCTTATAATCTAATACGTAATGGAATAGGATGAATTTTATTTTTCTCAATTTTTTACGTAGAATATAAAAAAAATATCACAAAATCCCACAGTGTACCTCAAAATAAATCTTAAAGTTTTTGAAAACTCATTTGGGGTCTTATTACATCTTTTTATCTTTCCAAACTAGTAATGGCAGCATTTGAAGAAGTATTTTAAGACTATCAGGTTTTAGAAAAAATTTCCATTACAATTGTTCAGAGAGAAGCGATAAAATTTATGGTTATAATTAAATAATGGCTTAATTTCAGGGGTGTGTGATCCACCGCATATTCCACATGGCATGATTGTACCAATGCAGCGTAAATATGAGGCTGACTTTAGTGTTGACATTTTGTGTTTAAGTGGTTTTGTATTACGTGGGGATCGCCGTTTGTATTGCACTGGCACTGGAAAGTGGATGACAGCATCAGGGTACTCATTTCCCGAGTGTGAAGGTAATTACTGTACTAACTAATAATTCAAGTGTCTTTGAGAGTAAATTGTATGTACGTAAACAGTTCGCCGAAGGTTATGGTAATTTGAGGTACCTGAGTATTGATTATCTGGTGTCATACAAGGTATGTATCTTGTGCATATAATAGTTTAAAGTCTTCATGAAGAAATCTGCTGAAATGGGAATTAAAATTTGATAAATATTTCAGTTCAAAACTTGCACGTTATATTACTGTATACAAATGGTAAATACGTACTGTACATGAGCTTTTCCTGCAAAAATACAAAACCACTGCCTTTTATACAGGAGTAAGTACTGTATTCCCAGCAGGAACTAGAAATGGTTTTTGAACCTTGGTAACAAGGTGGTTGTTTGGTGGCAGGCAGGTGGATGTTGGGGCATTTCCTACTCACCTGTCATTTACAAATATGTAACTTGTTCTTTGCCAGTCATCAGGACAAGACATTTCTGTTTTCCGTGAGGTTACAGATTTTGGTTGGGTCATGAAGCTCAACTTTTTAATGCATTACTATTATGTTTAGTGGTTGTTCATTATTTCAGGAATGCTAGAACAATGATCTTAGTTTATTTTGTTTATCTCTAGGCAAACCTCTTTTATAATAACATGGTTATACAAAGATTGCAAATTTGCTGTGTTCTGACAATTGCAGGTCTTCATACAGTTGTAATAATCTCTTTCTTTACAGTAAGACTTAATTTGTATAGTGAAAGAACTAAATGGTAGTTTTGAGAAGTTTCATAGTTTATTATAGTAGATTTTCTCAAGTGAATTGTAATAGGGAGCATCAGGTTTTTATCTTAGTCCTACCGGCTTTCTCCCTCATTTTTTGTTTGTGGCTGCTGAAGAGTGAGTGATGGCCTCTGGAGTCTTCTCTTCATTGTTATCTTTCTGGACATCTTGCAAGTGTTACCTTCTTATATAGCAAAGATGCTAGTCCATGCTCCCCTTACTTGACAAATATCATGAAGAGCTGTCCGCTTAAGATTTTGCTGTTGACCTTTTAGAGAGACCTCCATGGGAGGTCATGATCAGGTTCATATTTTTCAGTTGGTTCCTGGTAGTTCTGACTTCTGTTTAGGCGAATTCTCATTTCCCTTAGTGTTAATGCTTGAAGGCTTCTTGCAAGTTTTTTTTCATGTTTCCCATGGTTTTCCTGTGTCATTAATTTTCTCTCGGAGGGAATTATGCTACTTGGGACCTGATTGTTTTCTCTTCATCCTTTTGAACCTGGAAGCCTTATTCTCTGAAAAAGATTAGAAATCATCAAGCACTTGGGTGAGCAGCAAGAAATGTGATCTTACTTCACCTCCCCTGACCTGAACCATTGGCATCAGTTTGGAAAGTAAGCTGGGTTTTCATCTTAACACCATTGCTTGGTGAATTTATTGATTCTTCAGAATCATGTTGCCCATGAATTTTTCCTTATGCCCTTTCAGTGTATTTCATGTAACCATGAATTGGTTGCCTTCTTTGGGTGACAGGGTTTCCTTTTCCCCCTTGAGGAGTCATGGTTTCCTACTCTATTCCTTACTGTACATTCTGAATCTTGACCTTGTGGTAAAATGGAAAAAGGGAATTATTATTATAATTTTTTTTGTCTATCGCAGTCATCTTATTCAACTGGGCGGTTTTATAGTGTGGGGTTCCAGGTTTGCATCCTGCCTTCATAGGAATCCATCACTTTCTTACTGTGTGCTGTTTCCAGGAGCAAACTCTTCTGCAGGAGTCCTGGAGCTACTTCAGCATCTAATTTTTCCAGGTTTCTTTTCAGGGATCTTGGGATCATGCCTAGTGTCCTTATGATTATTGGTACAATTTCCACTGGCATATCCCATATCCCTTTCTACTTTTAGGTCTTGATACTTATCATTTTTTTCTCTTTCTTTCTCATGTACTCTGGTGTCCCATAGTATTGTGACATCAATGAGTGATACTTTCTCTTGATTTTGTCAATCATCACATCTGGTCTGTTGGCATGTACCACCACTATCTTTTCTGATTATTATTATTATTATTTTATTATTATTATTATTTTTTTTTTTTTTTTTTTTTTTTTTTGCTCTATCAACAGTCCTCCAATTCGACTGGGTGGTATTTATAGTGTGGGGTTCCGGGTTGCATCCTGCCTCCTTAGGAGTCCATCACTTTTCTTACTATGTGTGCCGTTTCTAGGATCACACTCTTCTGCATGAGACCTGGAGCTACTTCAGCCTCTAGTTTTTCTAGATTCCTTTTCAGGGATCTTGGGATCGTGCCTAGTGCTCCTATGATTATGGGTACGATTTCCACTGGCATATCCCATATCCTTCTTATTTCTATTTTCAGATCTTGATACTTATCCATTTTTTCCTCTCTTTCTCTTCAACTCTGGTGTCCCATGGTATTGCGACATCAATTGAGTGATACTTTCTTCTTGACTTTGTCAATCAACGTCACGTCTGGTCTATTTGCACGTATCACCCTATCCGTTCTGATACCATAGTCCCAGAGATCTTTGCCTGATCGTTTTCTATCACTCCCTCAGGTATGTGCTCGTACACTTATTACTGCAAGGTAGCTGATGTTTCTTGCACAGGCTCCAGTGGAGGGCATTTTGCCAATGAATCATGCCTCTTTTTGTACTGGTTCTGTGCAAGTGCCGGGCATTCACTTGCTATGTGGTTTATGGTTTCATTTTTCGTATTGCACTTCCTACATTGGGAGAGATGTTATTTCCGTCTATCGTACTTTGAACATATCTGGTTCTTAGGGCCTGATCCTTCTTGGCCGCTGTTTATCATTCCTTCAGTTTCCTTCTTTAGCTCTCCCCTCTGTAGCCATTGCCAATTGTCATCGCTGGCTAGTTCTTTAGTCTGTCTCATGTATTGTCCGTGCATTGGCTTGTTGTGCCAGTCCTCTGTTCTTTCTGTCTTTCTCTGTCTCTGTATATTTCTGGGTCTTCGTCTACTTTTATTAGTCCTTCTTTCCCATGCACTCTTTAGCCACTCGTCTTCACTGGTTTTCAGATATTGCCCCAGTGCTCTGTTTTCAATGTTGACGCCAGTCCCTATACTTAGTAGTCCTCTCCCTCCTTCCTTTCGTGTTATGTATAGTCTGTCCGTATTTGCTCTTGGGTGTAGTGCCTTGTGTATTGTCATTTGTTTCCTGGTTTCTGATCTATGCTGCGGAGTTCTGCCTTCGTCCATTCCACTATTCCTGCGCTGTATCTGATTACTGGCACTGCCCATGTGTTTATGGCTTTTATCATATTTCCGGCGTTGAGTTTTGACTTGAGTATCGCCTTGAGTCTCTGCATATATTCTTTTCCTGATCGTGTCCTTCATCTCTTGGTGTTTTCTTTATATCCCTCCTTCCATTATTCCCAAGTATTTTGTATCCTGTCTCATCTATGTGTTTGATGTTGCTCCCATCTGGTAGCTTTATCCCTTCAGTTCTCGTTACTTTGCCTTTTTTGTATGTTGACTAAGGCGCATTTTTTCTATTCCAAACTCCATTCTGATGTCCCCAGATACAATCCTTACAGTCTGGATTAGGGTATCTATTTCCTTGATGCTCTTACCATACAGCTTGATGTCGTTCCCATGAACATCAGATGGTTGATTTTGTTGCCTTTTTTCTTGAGTTGGTACCCCGGCATCCATCTTCTGTAGTACTTTTGTCATGGGAATCATGGCTACTACGAAGAGTAGTGGGACAGTGTCGCCCTGGAAGATCCCTCTCCTGATATTAACTCTGCTAGTCTTATTCCAGAGCTTGTAAGTATTGTATTCCAGTTGCACATTGTATTTTTGAGGAAGCTGATGGTATTTTCCTCTGCCCCATATATTTTCAGGATTTCTATTAGCCATGTGTGGTATCATGTCGAAGGCTTTCTTATAGTCTATCCATGCCATGCTTAGGTTGGTTTTCCTTCTCCTACTGTTCTTCATTACCATTTTGTCTATCAGGAGCTGGTCTTTTGTGCCCCTACACTTCCTTCTGCAGCCTTTCTGTTGGTAGGGGATGGTGTTTGTACTCCTCTAGGTAGTTTGTTATAGCCTTTCACTGATGATACCTGTTAGTAACTTCCACATTATTGGTAGCAGGTGATAGGCCTGTAGTTTACTGGCTATATTTCCCTTACTCTTGTCTTTTTGTACTAAGGATGTTCTTCCTGTGGTCATCCATTTGGGTGCTTGGTGATTTGAGATACAATGCTGGAGTTGTTCTGCTATTCGTGGGTGTAGGGCCTTGAAGTTTTTGAGCCAGTATCCATGGACTTCATCGGGACCTGGGGTTTTCCAGTTTGGTATTTTCTTTAGTTGGTGGTCTGACTGTGTCTGTCGTGATCTCCGTGAATTCTTTGTTTTATTCTCCCTGTTTTCTTCTTCCTTGACTTCCTGGAGCCATGTTGCATGTTTTGTTGTGTGATACCGGATTGCTCCATATGTTTTCCCAGAGTCTCTTACTTGGTTCGGCTTCAGGAATTTCTGGGTGGTTGTCTTCCCCTCTTAGTTGGGCTGTATAGTCTTTTCTGGTTGGTTCCGAATAAGTTTGTTCTGTTGGTATCCCTTATTCCTGTTCATGTACCGTTGGATCTTTGTGCTTTGGCCTTAAGCCTCTGTATTACATCTTCTATTGTGTTGTTTGTTTAGTCCCCTCTCTTGTACTTTGTATTTCTCGTTGAGTTCCTCCCGCTGGTTTTCTTGCTTCTTAGCCTTTTTTCTGACCATCTCCTTTCAGTTTACTCAAGTCAGATCTCATCACCATGATTTGCTTTTCCAGGCGCCTTTTCCAAGGAGGTTGCTGTTTTGGTTTCTGTTGGGTTGGTTGTGACGGTGGTGTTTGATGTTCGAATCCCCATCAGTTCTGCTACTATCTTGCTCCTGCATATGTCAAGTTATTTGTTTCTGTGATATTGGTGGTGTGTATTAGGGCCCATTATTTCATTGACCTCACTTGTTTTCTCCCTAATTTTCTTGGTGTTGTAGGCTTTCATGGAGGGGATCTTTGTTCTCTATGTATCTGGCTCCATCCATTGTCTAATTTTCTACCCATTCCGTCCTCTCTGTTTTTACTTCGTCGGTGTTTCTTCGTGTGTCGTTGTTTGATACTTCATCCTCCCTGTCGTCTTCTGTGGCATCGTCTCTCAGTTCGTCTTCGTGTAATTCGTTGTCGTGTGACATTTCCCTTTCCAGTTCTTCTCTTTCTGTTGGGGAGAGCCAGTTCTTTTTCTTTATGTTCCTTACTTGGTCTGCCAGCCTCTGCTCTGTTTGGGGGGTGTTAGTTCCTCTCATTCCAGATTGTTGATCAATCTTCTTCTATATCCTCTCTCCGTCGGGTTGCTTCTGATGTAGCATCTCCATATTTCCTTATTTTCCTTCTCTAGTCCATTTCTTCCTTTTTGCCTCTGTAGCTCCAATCTCAGGCTTGTTGATTATTGTCGTTGTGGTGATCAGTTGCTGGATGACGACCTCCAAGTACCTGACCGTCTTCCCCTTTTCAATTGGGTTGAATACCTGGTTTGCCGGACGAAGCTCCTCTGTTGCCAGAGGTTCCATTTTACGTCGTTGTCGTTTATTCGTTTCATTTCTTTCCATCATTGCTGAGTTTTGCTATTTAACCCATAGCTGGACCCTACCCCATCAGGGATAAGTACTCATTTACAGCTGAGTAGATTGAGGAAATTATGGTAAAGATCCTTTCCAAGGAATCAACGCCGAGGAGAGCGGTCACCCATCCAACGACTGACCAGCCCCAATGTTGCTTAACTTGACTTAAGTCTATTGAAGACCTAACCAACTCCTCCGCGCCACACATTATTATTATTATTATTATTATTATTATTATTATTATTATTATTATTTATTTATTATTAAGGTTATTATTATTATTATTATTATTATTATTATTAATAACTAATAATAATATTTCAGTAGATGAAACCCATTCATATGGAATGAGCCCATAGGGCCATTGACTTGAAATACACTTGAAATACAAGCTTCCAAAGAATATGGTGTTCATTAGGAAGAAGTAGAGGGAAGTACAGAAAGAAGAAATCTAACTTATTAAAAAAATTGATAAATAGATAAATAGTTAAAAATGTATTAAAATGTAAGAGGAATAGTATTAGGTTAGTATTGCATTTCATCTTCACATAAATTTCTGAAGCCTTGGAAGGCTGTTCCACAGTCCAAAGGTGTGAGAAATGAATGACCTCTGGAACTGCTGAAAAGTTTGACAGCATGGCACGTTTACCTCGTATTGGTGCTGCCGTTCAGTGAATCTGGTTTTGCTCTCAGCAGATAAAACGAAGGATAGCTGGGAATGGAATAGGTAGAGGTTCTTCCATGAATACCCCTTCGGCTGTTGATACCCTCCAAAGGAGCAGTCACTTAGTAGCTTGTTATCTAGCTATTCATCTTTCTTCAAGGGATTTCAGAATCTGCAAATTATGACTAATTACAATTGATTGATGTGAATGAAAAATTTATTATGAAACTGCATTTTATGAAAATTTTGCCATTTACTATATACTATGTACATGAAATATTAAATATTGTATTTTTTATCCTATGTGATGAAGGATTTCAATATTATTTTATTTGAAATTAGTGCTTTACCATAATGTTTTTAGTTTATTTATTCAATTTTAATTTTTGGAAAATTTTACCACTTACTATACATGGATTATTAAATATTGTATTTTTTTTTATCCATACCGATGAAGGATTTTAATTTTTTTAAGATTTAAACCCCCCCCCCCTAAAGTGCTTACCATAATGTTTTGTTAGTTTATGAAGTGTTATTTTTTGTATTTTAATTTGTATTGTTCATTTAAAAATACACCTAGTAATTTCACATATATTTCACAGCTCTTCTGTGTGAGCCGCCTCCAAATGTTATGCATGGGAAAGTCCACATTGCCCGTGGAAATCCTCTGCTAGGCTTAGAACATGAAAAGTACAAGGACCTTGAAATGTATGAAGAGGGGAGTGTTGCTGAATATTCTTGTGATGCTGGGTATTGGCTGCACCCAACATCTCATGCAAGGCATACGTGTCATCGTGGTTTGTGGATTGGTGAACCTCCTCAGTGTGGTATGTTTACTGGTATTTTAATCTTGTTTTAATTGTTATTTTCATGGATTTTATTGTCTTGTAAAATTTTGTTAATGGTACTTTATTTATAAAGCATAATCATGGAGCTTTTTGTGCTTTTTTATTAGTTATAAGCCCTTGCTCACATTTAATTTTAGATGGTGCCTTCCAGTCTTTACAATTTACTTAGTTGGTACTGTGGCTTGTTTACAGAGAGTCAAGGATGTGAAGAGCCCAGCCCAGTGATGAATGGCTATTACATAGAAATAGCAGGGTCATCTGATCAACAGTACCCTCCGGGAGCTCGATTGCAGTTTGTATGTCACACTGGCTATATCCTAAAGGGACCTGATATCTTTTTGTGCAAAGAGGCTGATGGATGGATTCCAAGACGTAAACCAAAGTGTGAACCCTCGCAGCAATTACTAGGTGTGAAGGAAAATTATATGTGTAACTTAGCTTTTAATTGTTATAACTTGTACATTTTTATGCATAAATTAGTGAAGATGATTAAAGGATGATAATAATAATAATAATAATAATAAAATTTTTTTATTTCAGCTCAAGGCCATATACATGGAGTATACAAAGTAGAGACAATAACACATAGACAATCTAGATACACGAGATAACATGATAAAAAATGATAATAGGCAATATCCACACCGTTACTGAAGAAATAGAAAAAATAGTATTCAAAATAATGGTAATGACAGTAATAATTTATAAAATATGTGCAAAGCTTGTTAATTAGTGGCCCCTGTATATCCTACTCATTTAAAAATAGTATTAACACTACCTACTGCCAGTGCTTTGAGTGATGCCACCTGTTTTGAGGTTAGCTTAGGTTATGTGACTAGGCTACTTCTGTTATGAAAGGGTGTATGATAAGAAAGTTAGCTGATTATATCAATGTACATTAGGCTTTTTTTTAGGTGTATAGGCTTAGGTTGCAAGCCTTTTCAGGTGTTTATGCATAGGTTGCATGTACTTTTGATAGTAATAACTAAGGGGCCAGATTATCTCCTGTTTTAGACTCCATATAATTCTTGTAGCACAATTGTGGTTAACTTATGTACTTATTATTTTCTGTGTGCAGTGCTTCCTTGTAATGGTTTCTTAGTGTCAAAGATATTTTGAAATTTCTGGCCAGTTAGGTGTCAAATTATGTTCTTAATTGCTCTGTAACTGCATTCTAATTTCTTTCAAGTTAAAGTAAGATGGTGTTGTTCCTTCAAGTTGAAGTTAGATGATGTTGAAAAATACTATACAGTATGCATATATGGAAACTCATTCTTCAAATGGAAGTTCTTTCATGTTTCCTGCTTTTTCAGTATGGGAATGTCATGTATTTACACTTGCACATTACATAGTCTTTTAAGCATTTCCTTTCTTTCTTTTCACTACAATGATACTGGAAAGTAGGAGGTGGTATCTCGGTCAGTGAACTAGGCTGTGATCATTTTGTGATTTTTGAGTAAAATACTTATTTGGGCGATGAACATTTTGGTAATTTTAAGGTCAAGTTATTTTCGTAGAAAAGCAACGCAAAGTTTACTGTATTTTTACAGATTCAGAACTGTGTTCAGTACCTCCAGAAGTGCAGTATACTGTGCAGAAGATGGTGCGTGGCATTGTGACGTCAGAAGGAGCCTTTCATGGAACAACTGTAGAGTATAGATGCCGTTCTGGCTACAGAAACACACTGGCTCCTTGCTTGGCTCACTCATTAACATGTCACAAAGGTCACTGGCATGGCACTTCACCTGAATGTGGTATGTTCAGTAACGTATTGATAAAGATAAGACATTCTATATAGACAATTCATGTAAGATAGGTGAGAGCTCTTTTTATTTTATGAAGTATGTATTTGCAAAATGCATGTTTGTTATGAACTGTTTATAGGTCAGGATAAGTGATTGCTGTAACTTATTTCACAAAAATGGTGTTTAATCATGACTATGAAATCATATTTAGCACTATCAAAGCCAATTCCTCATCACTATTGAATTTCCAATACTTTGTTTTGATCTAGCTTCAAATGGAATCAGTCTGGTATTTAGCAGATTGTTCTGAATTTGTCAGGAGAGAACAATTATTGGTTAAGGTGGATGAAGTTCCCCTGTTTTTCATTTTTTCTATTTTTTCATTATATTGTTTGTAGTGGGAGATGTCATACATAAAGGACTAAATTCTTTTTTCTGTTCTATCTTCTTTATTTACAATTACAATTCATCCTCAGAGGAATTCAGCAGTTGTGTGGCTCCACCAGATATTGCGCATGGATACATGTATGATGGAGCTTCGCCTTACTCTCCGCAGTCTCAAGTGAGTGCACTTATTTTTGTGAGTTGAGCATAGCGAAAGTTTGTAGCCTTTCCATTATCTTGTGGTTATTCATTATATCTTTTATATTTGATCACAAGTGATCTGATAAGAACTGCCTGAGTTATGAATGGCAGTTTGTTAGAAGCTCTAGTGATAATTCAAAGCATCTTTCTGCAGTGCCTTACTGTTTGTGATTTGGTCCCATCTTATGATATTTTTTTCCGTTCTTTTTTCTCTTCTTTCATGTTCTTTTTTCTCTTCTTTCATAATTGTGTTTTGAACAGGTTAACACAAATCTTGAAAGTAGTAGGTACTATAAGTCATAATTTTGTCTTTTGTCAATACTATGTTATATTAGTGACCTAATATTTATCTCCTTTCAGGTTTACTATGCATGTGATCCAGGCTATCGGCTAATAGGACCCACAGTATTGACTTGTGAGGACTCAGGATGCTGGGCTCCAAGGATGCCTCCAGTTTGTCAACTAAGTCACCAGTTTGATGGTATAAATCAAGATGAAGAATAAATTAATGTGCAGCTGTTTTATTTCTTATATCTTGTGAATTGAAAGTTGACATTGCTTAAACTAATTTTGATTACTAATTTATATGAGATTTTATCTATGCAGTGCTATGTTATTTAGCAACTGTAACATGACATTTTATAAATATTCTAATTGCTATGGTTTTAGTATTCCAGCTGTGTTAATATTTATGTAACTCTTCATATGTTTTATTCAAAGATGACATTCGAAATGAGAAGACAATCCTGGATATGCATACCATCCTTGTAGCAACCACTGGCAGTGTAATTGGTATTCTACTTATCGTCCTTGCCCTCATTTGTAAGTGTGGTTAGGTTACTTTATTTATGTTGTATTATGGCAAACATTGAATATTTATAATTATAAAATAGTTTAATGAGACTTAAGTCATTTCTAGATTCATATGGCTCCCCTGAAGGATATGTTTTTAGATAAGGTGGAAATAAGTAAGGTCAAGTTTGTGAAGTTATTCCACCATGAGTATAAAGGCCAATGGGAGCAGATGAAAAATAAAAAGCAGTAAGCAGTACACCTGGGGATGGAAGGGGTGCTTCTAAGAATTTATGTAATAATTACAGTGTACCTCACAAGGGATGTAGAATACTATAGGTTGTTGTCAGGTACATGTAATTCAGAAGCTGTAAAGTGGGTCACATTTTTTGTTTGGTTATAAGTTTTTTTTTCATTTGCATTTGTTTATTACTGTAGGGTGTATTGCATATAGTAGTGTATTTGTGAAAGCAAGGGTAAATAATACACTTTTAATATCCCTGACAGTGTACCAACGAGCTGTGGGTACAAAGATAGTGAGGCTCCGGAACAGTGGAAGTGGTAGCAATATACCACCACCACCTCCTACCTGTCCTACAAACCCTGCTCAGCCTCAACAAGAAAATGATCCGGATAGGGTCGCCCTTATTGCCTTTCCAGATGAGGTAAGAAATGAAAGTTGGGTTTCTGAGCTTTGGTCTTGCATGATTGAAATTTGTTCTTAGGAAAATACAACCTATCATATTATTTAAGAGTATCTTTCAGCAAAAGCTTCTTGGGTCTTTAGGCTGGTAAGGTGTGTATGTGTGTGCATTAATGGTGTGTGAGAATGGAACAGTACCCACTCTCTTAGCAGTATCTCTAGGTTTGCTTTGGCATTAGTCAAGTCCAGATATTCTAGCATATTATTCTGTAATGCCTCACATATATTGTATATTTGGTGGTAGTTCAGCCTTTAAGGGATACATAACAACAATGTTTCTTTGTGTCCCACTTTTTTGTGACCTTTCTTTGCATGAGATTGCTTTTGTGAAGTCTTAAGGAATTCTACTGTGTTACTGCATTAATACGATGTTTGTAAAACATTACCCTTTGCAGTTCTGGCTGATGTAGGGTGGTATTCTTGTCATGCAGTCCTGTTTCATAAAAAGTGGGAGGCCTTCTCAGGTATGGACCCCCATGAATATTCTTGTCTCAGACATTTGTTGCTTAGGGAGTCATTCGTGGTCTGAGGACTTTCTTGGTTATACTGGCTATGTAAGCAAAGTGTCTTATTGGTGATAACCACAAAACTGCTCTGGTCCAGTACAGTGGCAACTCAACTAAATGGACAGTGGTTGGGTAGGGTTGTCCCTGTCCCAGTAAGTAACAAAATCCAATAAGCAACAAAGATTGGCATATAACCTATATGTTACAGTAACCTGGAGGCAACTTATAGTGAACTTCAGTTTTATATAAAGTAAGTACATAAACATATGCACAATACAGTATAGTGTACAGTTTAGCATAACTAAAACATAGCTGATAGCAGTAGTTATACTTACTGATGCTTGCAAGATATGTAGAGTATACAAAACTTGGTGTGGAAGAAAAGACCATGAAGAACTTTGCATCTCTGCCACAATGTGAAGATTATATACTGTTATTTAAAGCCCCACATGATTGTACTTAATACTGTAATATCATGTTGTATACATATATTTTTAGTCTGTGTATATGTGCACAGCTTATGTATGTTTATATAAGCATCATGCTGCAAAACACTATGCATGCCCCCTTCCTCTCTCTCTCTCTCTCTCTCTCCCCCTCTTCTCTCCTCTCTCTCTCTCTCTCGTCTCTCTCTCTCTCTTCTCTCTCTCTCTCTCTCTCTCTCTCTCTCTCTCTCTCTGGTACAGTACATTTATTGACATTAGTTCAGTGCAGTATAGCACTATATTTAATACTGTAATGTAGTGCTACATATATTTCTATCATTCTACTGAAGTGTACATGTATATATGTACATGCATGCATTGCATTGAGGGGGGCCAGCCGGCTAATGCTATTTTTTAAGGACAGGACTTTGATATTTATACCACTTCATATTCATACCACTTGATAAGGTGACTTGGGACATCTCCAAACCACATATGATTTTCACCTCTGACCTTCGGTTTTGTGACGCCAGGATGATTTATCCCGAAAATAACCATTTTTCAAATTCTATCGGCTCCCTTGAAATTTAATATTAAGACCTGGGATTACTACCATATATAGACCTAATGTAGACCTCCAATCAAATGAGGAGTTCTTTTCTAAAAGTCATTTTTTTGTTAGATATGTATTTTTCATTATGGCAAAAAAATCAACACTATAAATCAGGGAAAAAAAGTTATAAAAAAAAAAAAGACTAAAAGAAAATTGGAAAAAAGGGCTTTATTTGGTTGTTCTATAATGTCTTTCCGAGTTATATACCAAATTTCAGTGCTATAGCTTTAAAAATAAGTGAGAAGATAGATTTTGAAGTTCAATAAGTATAGTTTTTAGATACGGGCGTTCAAAGTTTTCCTTTGTTTTTTTATAAAGACAATGTTAATAAATAATTATTATTATGAATGCATATTTCTTTTTTGGTTATTAATAAACCAAAACTATGTTATTTATAATAATTTAATCATAAATGATAATCCCTTTGCTCATATATCGTAACCTAGGGCACTGCGTCAGGCAAGAATGGGCACTCCTTCCTACGCAACTCTCTCTCTCTCCTTCACTAACTCAACTTATTACAGCGAATTTTCTTCTTCTGTATGTTAGCAAGGTGTTTTCCTTGTATTTTCCTCTTTGGCATGATGAAATTCTTGCTGAAACAAAGATAAACAGACGTAAAATCAAGAGAATGTCGGGTGAAACTCGAATGTGTACTCTTTTTACAAAGACAATGTTAATAAATCATGATTATTATGAATTTCATATATCTTTTTGAGTATTAATAAACCAAAACTATATTATTTATCATAAATGAAGATCCCTTTGCTCAAAGACCGTAGCCTGGGGGTACTGCATGAAGTGTGCGTCGGGCAAGACGGGGCCTTTCTTTACTACGCACCCCTCCCTCTCTCTCTTCACTAGCTACGTTAATATCGCATATATTATGATATTCTGTACAGTAATCGTATTAGAGCTAATTTTCTTCGTCTGTATGTTAGCGAGATGTTTTGCTAGTCTTTTTCTCGTTGGTATGATGAAATTCTTGCCGAAACATAGGTAAACATATGTAAAAGCAAGGGAATGTCAGAGGTGAAACAAGAATGTGTACACTACAAGAGGTTTCTCCTCGCACTGGAAGGTGGTAATTGGTAAACTGACTAAGTTCCCTCCTGCCGCCACATTGAAATCTCTACAGATGCCATTGCTCACAATTTCCTTGACAATAATTATCAGAAGAAATATTGCATTTTCTTGTACGGATCAATGTTTTTGGCCTATTGAGTTACGTTTACTAATTACCATGTAACTATGAAAGTAAGAGGAATTTTGACGAAATATTTCGTATATGTATTCTCCATTGCCATATGAAGCTCTATGAATTCACCTATACCCTCATATACAGGCAGTCCCTGGGTTACGACGGGGGTTCCGTTCTTGAGACGCGTCGTAAGCCGAAAACCGTCGTAAGCCGGAACATCGTCAAAAATCCTAAGAAAACCTTACTTTTAATGCTTTGGGTGCATTCAAAACTATGTAAACTGCATTCTTATTGCATTTTTCATCAAAAAAACCTTTAAATATTGATTATTTTGCCAGATCAGCGTTTGTAGGCGTCGTAACCCTGGAAATAATTTTTGATGAATATAATTGAAAAGCGTTGTAACCTCGGAACGTCGTAAGCCGAGACCGTCGTAACCTGGGGACTGCCTGTATAAGGGTTCTGGCCATCCCCCTTAAGATAACCTATATGTATACTGTGCATTTGCTTTTCTTTCTCATTCGGTCAAAATTTTCTTTGTATAGTATATTAATCCATAGAGAGAAAGAGAGAGAGAGCTAGGGAGAGAGGGAGCAAACAACACAGGTAGCGCTTTGCTCACCCGAATGCAATGGAAACCCGTGCGTATCACACACAATTATGCACACTGAAAACTGTATGTAATGCTACATTATGATAGAGAGAGAGAGAGAGAGAATACAGAAGGAGAGAAGAGAGAGAGAGAGAGAGAGAGAGAGAGAGAGCCAGCATGTGTGTAGTGTTTTATAATACAATGCTCATGTATGTTATGCGTGGAGTATTTGCACACAGGGAATGGTTTTTCATGAACTGTAATATTTAGGATGGGACTGCTAAAGCTGCAGTTGGAGCACTGTTAAGGGTGAGAAATTCCTAATTGATGTGGGCTGCTTGCAAGGTGATCTCTACCCTTCCCTTGATGAATTAGTGTATCAAATACATAAGTATTCAATACATACTTATTACCTGACCCTTTCCAGTCTTTCAAAATATTTAGAACTCAAGAGATCATTCATTTTACTAGGAACACAGGCAAGAGTTTCTATGATATAAAATTGTATGGGTACCATTAGGGACTTGAAATGCAATGACTGGTTTCACACTAGAAAGAAAATTTATTCACAGAAATGTACACAATTTGTTTAGATTCCCAAAGATAAATCACTGGTAAATGAATTGATAATAAATATATGAACACTCTTATATTGAAGACAAAACAACTACTAAAAATATACAATCAAAATTAGAACTATAAATTAAAAGACTCACAAGATCATAGTTGAATTAAAAAGCCAGGATGAAAATAAAATAAATTATTACAGCACTCTCTTACATGGCAAAACTGGAAACACCTATACATTAAACAACCATAGAATATGTGAGCACTGGAAATGTGGGCAAATAATAATGGTATCACTGCTTTCTTAGATATTCACACTTAGGGACTTTGTTCAACACTCTTTTTAGAATTTTGACAAACACACTAATATAGTAGTTTCCTCAATATAGAGACAAAAATGCATTATAGCAAAGCATACAAGCTTAAATAATTTTCCAGTGCATTCAGGGAATGCTGTGGCAATTCTCCAGTTGACGCGTTGAACAGATATGCAGAGTAGGCTGAATAATTTGTTTAAGAATAAATAAATTAATTGTCGAGCTTCAAAATGTTGTCAATACGGTTAATAAACATTACTAAGCTAGCATTCCTCAAAGACAGCAGAAACAGAAGAATACACAAACTTTTGATAGTTTGATGTCTCTTTCAGGGACTACCTTGGCAACTTGCAAGTTGGGCGGTTTAACAGCTGTCCAAGAACTATTCTCAACTAACTGAAAAGATACAGTGGAATGTTCTTCATTGAAATATTTATCTAGATTTCTCCCCAGAATATGAAAAGAAACTACTGATTACAGAAGGGTTGGCAATAGCATCATTAATGCCTTTGTTTTTTGGAAAATTTTACTTGTAATATCAGAGGACTAACTCACCCTGGCAATGGTACCTGACTTGACTGTTCTCTCTGTAGGGTCCTTGCAACATGAGAGGGCCACTAGGTCAGTTGGAAGGAGTTCTGGCCATCATATGGATAAAGGAGGGCACTGGGACTTGTTTGGCAGACTTTATGAGGTGTTTTTTGGTTCATCACTCAGCACTTTGAGACTGAGGAAGGGCCTTTTGCTCTCCAAACAACTACTTTTTGATATATTAGATTTTTGTTTGTAGTAGGTTTCTGCAAACAATTTTGGAACACCAGTTGGCCCATGAACACTTTTTCTCCTGACCCTAAAGTAATTGTTAAATCATTGTGTCGTTCCCAGCTCCTTTTGGACAAGTTACATCCCTTCAAATATGCACATTTGGGCTTTAGCATTCCTGGAGCTTTCAGAGCAATGCCAGTCAGTTCTATGAAATGACTTTCCCATCTTAGGCATGAGTCTCCAGTGTATAATGTGAGAGTTTGTATTCCCATAAGAAAGATCGGATATTTATGATCATTTCCATTTTTCACCAGATATACAAACCAGAGCCTTATATCATCATAATATCATTTCAACCATCCCTGCACAGTCCCTGTTACTGAATGAAAAAATGACAAGTTTCCACTAAGTGAGTGGATAGTGCACTGCCCCTCACCTGCCTGCCAACAGTTAATCATCTTCTTTTAAGCTTGAATGACCAGTTCCAGTTTGTGCTGGGAATACTCATATTTGAAAGGCTCTTGTATGTTCATCTAGGAAAAATACAAATTATCTGGAATATACTCTTTTCATACAATGAACTTACCTGTCAGATATATACATAGCTAAGACTCCGTCGTCCCCGACAGAAATTCAAATTTCGCGCCACTCGCTACCGGTAGGTCAGGTGATCTACCTGCCTGCCCTGGGCGGCAGGACTAGGAACCATTCCCGTTTTCTATCATATTTTCTCTGTCGCCGGTGGTATCAACATTGTTGTTACTACCTC
The DNA here is from genome assembly GCF_015104395.2 of Macrobrachium nipponense. Lineage (NCBI taxonomy): Eukaryota > Metazoa > Arthropoda > Malacostraca > Decapoda > Palaemonidae > Macrobrachium > Macrobrachium nipponense. Next base: position 12,166,871 of record NC_087213.1, on the reverse strand, counting down.
CTGACTGGAATTCGCTTTTCAAGACTTTATTGATCGTTGTTTTGGCATTCGCTACTGTGGACTGGATTTGGACTTGCTTTTGATTTTTCTAATAGAATGTCTGATTCAAGTGTTAGTGTGAGAGTGTGTGTGAATGTAGGCTGCAAGGTGAGGATACCGAAGGCTTCGGTTGATCCTCACACTGTATGTCGTAAATGTAGGGGGTTTGACTGTTCTTTGGCTAACACCTGTATTGAGTGTGAAAAGTTGGATGCTAATGAATGGAAGACTCTAACTTCTTACTTGAAGAAGTTAGAGAGGGATAGGATTAGACGGGCTGCACAAAAGAGTGTGAGTACAAGGCCTATTGAGCCTTTTTCTGAGTCTAACTCTCCTTTTATTAATGAATATGATTCTCCCTATGTATCTGATCCTCACAGGCTTTGCATTCGGATTCGGCTTCTGAAATCGCCAATCTGAAGGCTACTCTTCGTAAAATGAAGACAAAGATGGCGGCCATGCAAGGTAAGGCTAGTGATGGTGAATTACTAAGTGAAGTGAGTGTTCCCAGTGTTGTGGAGGGGGCGTCTGACCGTCCCTGCGATGCTCCCAGGCCTAGACCTCTTCCAAACTCACATACCCAGAGGAGTAGGAAAGTCGAAAGTCTACGGAGGTTGTGGGGAATTCCCCAACGGTCAGGCGTCCCTTCAGCAGGTTCTGTTTCGTTACAGTCTGCTCAGGACCGCTCTAATAGAAGCGTCCTACGAGATTGTTTCTCGTCGTCCGGTTCTCCTTCACCTAAACGAGGGTGGAAGGACTCGGATCTTTCTCTAGGCCACTGAAAAGGCATTGGAAAGAGCGCAGCGTTCGACTCGAGCCCGGAACGCTTCTCGGAGGAAGCTCCTTCTTCTATCAAGAAGGCTAAGCTGGTTTTGACTCCTCCTAGAACAGTATTTGAGGATCGCACTCCTTCGAGTTCTCCTGCTTCTTCTATTGAAGAGGACGCTGGGGTGGCTTCCAAGAGGATATTGCTTGCAGTTCAAGAGCAGATTGCCTCTTTGGTTGGAGTTCTTTCGAGGGATCCCCCTCGCAAGAAGGACGCTAGACTTCCTATTAAGAAGTCTCGTCTTCTTTCACCAGCCAGACCGTTAAAGCGTCCTCCAGAACATGGGGACGCTTCCAGGCGCGAAGAGTCGTACAAACCTCAGGATCTATCCGAGCGAGCTCTAGATCAGGATACGCTCAGGCGTGAGGGCGGCCAGCCAGGCGCGAGGCGCCAGTTAGGCGGGAGGATTCAGCCAAGCGCGAGGCGCCAGCCAAGCGCGAGGATTCAGCCAGGCGCGAGGCGCCAGCCAGGCGCGAGGAGTCAACATTGCGTGAGGCGCCAGACAAGCGCGAGACGTCAGCCAGGCGCGTGATGATGCCAGCCCAGGCTGACACGCTCCAGCCAAGCGTGAAGCGCCAGCCTCCAAGCGCAAGAGCAAGACAAGCGCGAGGCACCAGACAAGCGCAAGGCGCCAGCCAAGCGCGAGGAGCTGTTCAGCGCGAGAATCAAGCAGACGCGAGACTTCTTTTAGACGTGAGAGAGAGTCGGTTCACTCTATGAGCCCCTCTCTAGTAGGAGTTTGTCACCATAGAGAGAGAACGGGATGAAGATCTCTCGTTTTTCAGGCCGATTCTCCACACGGTGTAGAGATTCGGAAGAAGAGGGTGACGGTAGAGAAGGAGTCTCGAACTATAAAGTTCTGACTGACCTTCTTTAAACGGAATACGGAGATTTCTTTAACTCCTGCCGCTCCTCCTTCGCCTCGATCACTGTTTCGAGTGCGATTGTGCCTAAGTCTTCGTCGGTCTTGAAGATGAGACCTACGATCTCTATGAGTAGAGCGCTTCAGTCCTTAGACAAATGGATGTTGTCTAAGAAGGATCTGGGCAGAACCACCTTCTGTATGCCTCCAGCCATACTTTCTGGCAAGAGAGGTTTCTGGTACCGAACTGGGGAGACATGGGCCTTTCTCTCCCAGCGGCAGCCGAAGCGGACTTTTTCAACCTTGGTTGACTCGTCAAGGAGACACGCTTTGAATGGAGCTCGCGAGTCTTTGGATTGGGCGATTTTCGGAGACGGATCATCTCCTCAAGGGACTCTTCCATATTTTGGAAGTGTTTAATTTCCTAGACTGGTCCCTTGGGGTGATGTCTAAGAAAGCTCATGACTCGGATGGTCTAGACCCCGAAGTCATTCTGAGTATTCTTGCTTGTATTGACAAGGCGGTACAAGACGGATCAGGAGAAATCTCCTCTCTTTTCGGAGCAGTAATCCTTAAGAAGAGGAGTATTTTTAGTTCCTTCCTAACCAAGGCGGTTTTTCTCCCTCACAGAGAGGCAGCCCTGGTTTTTGCTCCCATGTCTGACTTCCTGTTTGCCTTCTCAGTTAGTGAAGGACATTTCTCGATCACTGACTGAGAAGGCGACTCAGGATCTTCTCCTGCAAACTGCAAGGAAGAAGAGACCACTTGTTTCAGTTGACAAGAAAGGACCGACTTCTACGGTTCAGCCCTTTCGAGGAGGCCCTCTCTCCAGAGCTACCTCTAAGAGAAGAGGTCTTGAGAGGAGAGGTAAGGCTCCTTCCCATCCCTTTAAGAAAGGGAAGTGAGACAGACAGCCTCCAAACACCAGTGGGGGCCAGGCTTCTCGAATTTGCAGACGCCTGGTCACTCATAAACTCGGACGGCCTCTTCCATGTCCATAATCAGGAGGGATATCTTATCCCCTTCCAAGACAGTCCTCCACTAACGACCATTCCGCTGGGAACTGTCAGCCAGATACAGGGACCCTGTACTGAGGATACTCTTCGTCTGATGGTGAATCAAATGTGGGACAAAAGAGCTATAGAATTGGTTCTAGAGCAAAACTCTCCGGGTTTTACAATCGGCTTTTCCTGGTTGCGAAAGCCTCGGGGGGCTGGAGACCAGTTCTAGATGTCAGCGCTCTGAACAAGTTCGTTCTAAAGGAGAAGTTCTCTATGGAGACTTCGGCCTCAGTCCTGGCGGCGTTACGTCAAGGAGATTGGATGGTGTCGCTGGATCTCCAGGACGCCTATTTTCATGTCCCGATTCACCCTTCGTCGAAGAAGTACCTCCGTTTCATGACGGGGGGAAGGATCTTTCAGTTCAGGGCCTTGTGTTTCGGCCTGTCCACAGCTCCTCAGGTCTTCACAAACCTGATGAGGAATGTGGCGAGGTTTCTTCACCTCAAAGGCCGTCACATCTCTCTATATTTGGACGATTGGCTCATCAGGGCCAGAAACAGAGAGACAGTGTTTGGAGGACCTTTCTTTGACCCTAGACCTGATAAAGGCATTGGGACTACTCGTGAACCTCGAGAAGTCACAACTGATTCCCAGACAGAACTTGGTCTATCTGGGGATTCAGACGGATTCTCGGGGTTTTCGAGTATTTCCTTCGCAAGAGAGAATCGTGAGAGGCTTAGAAAAAGTCTCTCTCTTCTTAGGGAAAGAACGGACTTCGGCGAGGGAATGGTTAAGCCTGCTAGGCACCCTTTCCTCGCTCGAACAGTTCTTTCCTCTAGGAAGACTACATCTTCGCCCTCTTCAGTTTTTTCCTAAGGAGATCTTGGAACTGGAAGACGGGACTTCTCTCCGACAGTTTTCTCCTTCCAATGGAGATGAAACCACACCTGCAATGGTGGTTGTCCCCTCTAAAAGAGAACAAGGGAATTTCTCTGGAAGTTCCGAACCCCCAAGCCGAGTGTTGTATTCCGACGCATCGGAGAAGGGTTGGGGAGCAACACTATGGACCAAGAGAGAGAGAAGTGTCAGGCACCTGGAAGGCAGCACAGGTGTCCTGGCACATAAATTGCAAAGAACTTCTAGCAGTTCACTTGGCGCTAAAGTTCTTCGAACCCTTTGTGACGAACAGTGTGGTCCAAGTGAATGTGGACAACACTACAGCCCTGTCCTACATTCGGAAGCAAGGAGGAACGCACTCAGTGTCGCTTTACGAGATAGCAAGAGATCTGCTAATTTGGGCCTCACAAAGAAACATCTCCCTCCTGACAAGATTTGTTCAGGGGACGAGAAACGTCAGGGCGGACAGACTGAGCAGGAGAAGCCAGGTCCTTCACACAGAATGGACTCTTCATTCAGAGGTGTGTCAGAGTCCCTTTGGGATCTTTGGGCACTCCTCACGTAGATCTGTTCGCCACATTCCTTTCCAAAAGGCTGGAAGTCTTTTTTGTTCAGTGGCGGAAGACCCAAGAGCTCTCGTGGTAGACGCCTTGCCTGCTGGACTGGTCTCAGATTTATGTGGACGTGTACGCTTTCCCCCCTTTCAAAAATCCTGGGACAAGTGTTGAGAAAGTTCGTAGCGTCCAACGGGACAAGGATGACCCTGATAGCCCCGTTTTGGCCAGCACAAGATTGGTTTGCAGAGGTGCTGGAGTGGACAGTAGACTTCCCAAGATCCCTTCCAAAAGGATGGATCATCTCAGACAGCCACACTTCGAGAGGTTTCATCAAAACCTCCCCGCTCTCGCTCTGACTGCCTTTCCGACTATCGAAAGACTTGTCAGAGCGAGGGGGTTTTCTCGCGAAGCTGCAAGCGCTATCGCTAAGAGCCCGCAGAGCTTCCACTAGACGAGTCTATCAGTCGAAGATGGGAGGTATTCAGAAGGTGGTGTAAGTCTAAGAAGTTGTCCCTAAAAACCTCCAGTACCTCTGTAACCGAAATCGCTGATTTCCTTTTGTTCTTGAGAGAGGTCTCTCATTTGTCGGTATCGACGATCAAAGGATACAGGAGCATGCTTTCGGCAGTATTTAGAAACAGAGGCCTAGACATTGCTGAGAATAAAGATCTGCACGACTTGATTAGATCGTTTGAAACGACAAAATCGAAGGAACTAACTCCTCCCAGCTGGAACCTGGACGTAGTTCTCAAGTTCCTTTCGTCTGACAGTTTGAGCCTCCCCACGTAGCTTCGTTCAGGGATATAACAAGAAAATGCTTGTTTCTCCTATCTTTGTCGATCAGCCAAAAAGAGGTTTTGGCGAACTTCATGCCCTAGAAGATGAAGTCGGCTTTAACAAAGACTCGGCCTTTTGCTCGTTTAGAACTCTTTTTCTAGCGAAGAATGAAAATCCATCGAATCCCTGGCCCAAGAGATTCGAGATCAAAGGCTTATCGAGTCTAGTAGGGAGAGAAACAGAGAGGTCTCTTTGCCCGGTAAGAGCCTTGAAGTTTCTTCTTTACAAAGAAAGAAACAAATGGGAGGCTTCTAGACAAGTCCCTTTGTGTTCGATTAAGGGACCCCACAAGAATCATGTCTAAGAACGCATTAGCTTTCTTCATTAGGAGCGTCATTACGGATGCTCACAAGTTCTGTCCTGACGACTCTTTTCCGCTTTTAAGAGTAAAAGCCCATGAAGTTAGAGCAGTGGCGACGTCTCTCTCTTTTCAGAAGAATATGTCGTTAAAGAAAATCATTGACACGACATATTGGAGGTGCAATTCAGTTTTTGCATCTCACTATCTTAAAGACGTTCGCGTGACCTACGAGAAATGTTTTTCTCTGGGACCTTTTGTATCGGCGGATACAATACTGGGTACGGGAGCAAACACCAATCCTTAAATTTGTACATACCTTCTACTAGATTGTTCTAGATTTCTGCTGACAAAGAGGGCTCGGTGCTGCACTGGCGGCCAGTCACTGTTGTTCAGTAAGGAACTCTTGTGATATCTTTTAGGGGAGTATTAAAATTTTTTTTTTTTTTTTTTTGAGAATTTTTGTATGAATGAGTTTTTCGTTTCGAGTTATGGGTTGTTTGTAATGAGTTCGGGGATAACTCAGAACAATTCTATATACTAACATGGTGGTTAGGATCAGGTGGTCGGGATTGGTTATGCTCCTTCACAAGGTGTGGTGTCATAGAAGTGGTCCAGTACCCATTGACAAAGTCCTTTTAGGCTCTGCCGAGTAAGCGGTCTTATACCCATCGACAGACAAAGAACTCTAGCCATAGATCTAATATCTCGCTAAAGTCTTGAGGTGATGCAGACTACCGGGCTACAGCCACGAAGTCTACCACCTATCAGGTAGGAACCAAGGTTTTTTCTTTTATACCTACAACATATGTTGTTTACCTGTCTATTCCATATTAGCTGTCTCTGACCCCCAAAGGGTGCCAATCAGCTATGTATATATCTGATAGGTAAGTTCATTGTATGAAAATGATATTGTTATAATACAATAAAGTTTCATACATACTTACCTGGCAGATATATACGATTAATGGCCCACCCAGCCTCCCCGCAGGAGACAGGTGGAAGAGAGAGAAAATATGATAGAAAACGGGAATGGTTCCTAGTCCTGGTCCGGCCCAGCCGGGCAGGCAGGTAGATCACCTGACCTACCGGTAGCGAGTGGCGCGAAATTTGAATTTCTGTCGGGGACGACGGAGTCTTAGCTATGTATATATCTGCCAGGTAAGTATGTATGAAACTTTATTGTATTATAACAATATCATTTTTATAATCATTGTGATAACATTATTAATTACTTAGATAATATTTTTAGAAGTACTCTTATGGGATGTGTTAATTAGAACTTGTCCTACAATCACTAGCAGGGTGTGCCTCCCTCATATGAAGAAGCTGTACGTCACCGACCAGCAGTGATGTTTGACACACATGGAGGAAACTCTAATGGAAGGTACACACCTCATGCTCACCGAAGCCGAGGGCATAGGGTTGTTGTGCCGAGTGTTAGTGTACGGCGGTCTCGACACAGAGACAACCCCGATAACATTTCCTATCAATCTATTGGGTCTGCTCGGCAGTCGTCAAGGTGAGTAGATGTGTTCAGCAGTGACTAATATTATAGACATTTATTTAATTTTAAAGGGACTTGTTTTAGGATTGTTGTTTGATGTAAAATTTAAAATAAGGAAATTCCTTTAGTTTAGCATTGATTTTATTGCAAATTGTTAAATGCATACTGAATATGTACAGTTTATGAGAGGATTATGCTTATATACTAATATACTGATAGCTTGCTGTATGCTGGAATTTTTACATGAGTTGTTAGTCACTGCAGGAACAGATCTAAGGTGTCCTATCTTTGCATTGTTTCTTTGCCCTTTCAGATCCAAGTGTATTTTTTTCTTCCTGTTCACCCTAGGTCCCATTCCCGTATTATAAAAAATTGAATTATGATTTCTGAATCCTGCTATTTTTCTTCTTTAGTGCTCAGATCATCTTGCACAGTGAGAAAAACACTCATGATTTCTTAAGTTTTGTAATCTCTACAACAGCACATCTCGTTCCATGAGTATGCGTAGTTGGTCAGCATGTGACAGTCTTGGCTCAACGGATACAGTAGCAGTGAGTGATTCCACAAATGTTACTGTTGATACCCAGAGTGGGACAAGTAGTAATGGTTCTCAGGCACCATCATGCAGAGCTTTAGCTGGTTCATTAGCATCATTTGATACCTCATCTTTGGTCAACAATGAAGGTATGTATATAAATATGCTAATAACCCTGTCCTTGTAGCAGGCAGCTACAATTAACTGATATACTTCATGAGACAAAACAGTTGTTTCTTTTATTCATTATTTTATTCATAACAAATCCTTTACCTATATTGCTCAGCTCATTTTGTTAATCACTAAATGTCAGAGACAAAAATTTTGTGAAGGTAACAGAATCTGATGTACTGTGCATATGTGTGCAACTCCATGGGTCCTGGCTGTTAACCCAGTTTGCGCTTCCATTGTTTGTGGTCATGAGTAAATGGTCATGTCTCGACCATTGTTTGTGGTCATGAGTACATGGTCATCACTCAGAACTTTTGAGCTTTGTGAAACACTGCCTTATTTTAGCATATTATTGGGTTGTTAGCACCAAAGACTAGCAATTCAAGGTCGAGTTTTTGTTTTTTGCCAAGAAAACTGCAGGCGATACAACTTCCATTGCAGATTAAGTTTTATAGGTTTATTGCTGTTAGTTAATACCGTATATTTAGTTTATGCAGCCCAATGTTGGTGTTAGTTAATGTTAATTTGTTTTAAAGAACTTCAGGTTTGTTCATACACGAAACAAACCTTCGGTCTTAACATTAGGATTTACTAGCGCCAAGCTGGAAACCGGTAGAATTAAAATTACACTTGTGAGATCCAGGGACTAATGGCATCTATACCAGGTCACGGGGCATGTATACCCAGAATGCCCACGGCTACCTGTGACCCACCAGTTATTTTCCTACCGCCTTTAAGATAAGACGTGTTACTGTCTATCTGATTTAAAGCCAGTTTTTCAGTTTGCCCGTTCTTTATCCATTTCATTTTTTATTTTTCATTCCTTTTCTTTCTCCAAGTGTGATCAGTGTGTCGTAAGAGTGTATACGTGGTATGATGGAGAATTTTGCCTCAACATCGGGATCGTCTACCGTTTCGAAGAGGAGACAAAGGAAATGCCCAGGAGTCAGTGGCTTTCCATGTTCTAGGTTCCTAACTTTGGTGTCGACGGATCCTCATCCAACTTGTAGTAGGTGCAGGGAAAATGTATGTACGGTTACTAATCCGTGTTCTGTTTGTCGCGGTTGGTCGGTGGAACAGTGGAAGAAGTTCTATGGGAAAAGCCAATACAAAAGGAAGGGGGTGACGCCATCTTTGGATGACCAAACCTTACCGGCTCTTTTGTATCGGCAATAAACCAGGCTGCTCCATATGTTTCTCCACCTGCTTTTGATTTGTCTCATATTCCCCTTCGGTTTCTCCTAGCGTTCTGTATCGGAAACGTCAGGAGGGGCCTTGGGTAATTTTATGAATAATTTGCACTCTCCTTTGTTCTCCCAGCAAGTAGAGGGGGAGATCCGCCATCTTTGTTCCAGGCTCCTGCTACTCAAGCGCATAGGTTTAGATGGTACGTGGTCAGCGCTAGGCCTACCAGGCGTACCAACCTTGGATGGTCTGCTTGCGCATTATATGACGTCACGGTTCCAGCAGGGTCCGGCAGCGCTGAATGTTTTCCCTCATCCCCCGGGCTTGCAATTTATGGGAATTAATGCCGCGGCTTCACCATCCCACTCAGTGTTTACAGCGATGCAGAACGTGGGAGGTAGTTTGGCAGGAAACGTGCGGTTGCCAGCAGAAACCTCTCAGTCTCCCCCTACGAGAGGGATGACGTCACAACATACGTCACACTCCTATATGGCAGGCTAGATGACGTCACAGACCGATTCTCGGCCTTTTTCGCTGCACCCAGACGCTAATACCGCCTTCTGACCCGTCAATGCAAACTGTAATGCAGAAATTACAGGATATAGAGAAGAGAATGAATAAGAGAGACAAAAAGAAAAAGTGTGATTCGCCTTCTTCGTCTTCTTCCTCTAGTTCGGCGTCATCGCTAAGTCCGATAACGTCACGGCGAGCGCCAGTCAAGCGTTGGAGGAGGATTCGGGAGTTCCTGGCGGATCCTCGGGCTAAGAAGAGAAGAATCAATTCTTCCTCATCTTCGGACCAAGACTGTCATTTCCAAGTCAGCAAGAAGGTCGGAAAGTCAGTGGCTATTAAGCACAAGGTTGGCAGACGAAGCCGTTCGCAAGAATCCGAACAAGCGAGAGAGGTGGACGGCCGGTCGAGGGCTAGCGGGCCGAGGGCGGAGTTGCCAGTTCGGATCGCAAAAACTGCGATACCTCTGGTAAAATCGACATTGGCGGCGAAAGGTGCAGCAGAGGATGGAATGCAAGGTCCCCAAGTTTCGCATTCCCGTAAGGCCGTTCAAAAATACGTCACGAAGGACGATAACGCTCCTATTAAAAGTAAGAAAAATAGAGAGTTGGCAACCTCGGCGGATACGTTCGTGGAAGGCAGTGTCCGTCTGGATAGAAGGTCGAGGCCGGGCTCGCCGACGCTCGAAAACAATGCCAATACTAATAGAGACGAACTTATCTCTGTCCTTAAGGGAGCCTTCATCTTGGAGATCTAGACGAGGTTCTCGCTCTTAGATCTGCCTGAGCAGAGAAGATGTGAGACATTCTCGTTCCCCTGCTGACTATCTGGGATCGAGCCAACAGCGCCAGCAAAGATCAAAGAGACCGCGGGCCGTAGGGGCAGGCGGCCGTGGAATTCCGGGCCGTCTGTCAGAAGATAGAGGCGAGACAACACCATCCCTTGTGACGGAGAATGGTACACTAGAGCCGGAGGAAAAGGAGAAAACCAAGAGTTTCTGGCCTCATATGCAGAGGTGATTGATTTGATTCGTCAATTCAATAACCTTTCGGAGAAGACAGAAACACCGGCCAGTATGCTTCTTCCTGGAATTGACATGGCTAATTTGGACTAAAGAGGGATACCAAGGTGTCGTATGAATTGCCTTGTTCGAGTCATGCGGAATCGGTCTTGCAACACGTAAACGCAAAGATTGCAGGGAGGGATAATTCCTTAAGATCTAATAGATCATTGTTCCGACACGGCATACAAACCGTTCGGTACCTTTTACAATAGGAAGGTACTGGTAGCGGCAGCTGGATAGGTCGTAAGCTTTCGAACAAGGGTTCGGTAGTTAACTGCTTGTCCGACAGGCGCGCGCGGTGAGCGCGCGACTGGTAAACAAAATCACTTTTGCTTTCGGCCTGCTGGCGTGTGGGACCGTGTATCATCGCTCTCTGCCCGCTTCATCGTCGTTTGCTTTCTGCATGATTGTGGTTTTTCTTTTTCTAATTATCTAGTGAAACTGAATTGTAAGTACAATCATTTCATTGAATTCTTTGTGAATTAAGGATCTTGGTGTCACCACGCCCTCCGATTACCCGAGTGCCGGACTGAAGGCGTAAGTGCGGAATTCATTTTCCCAAGAATGATCCTCGTATTGTGTATGCTCGGTGCCGAGGGCTGGGAGCACTCGCTCCGAGCGTAGATTGGGTTGGAAATGTGTAGATGAAAATCGTAAGTAAGTGCTCTTTTCTGTTCCGATACGTAATACAAACCCCTCGGTCCTTTAACAATAGGAAGGTAACTAGCGGCAGCTGGGACGGTCGTAAGCTTCGAACAAGGGGAGAACGTAGTTAACTGCTTGTCCGGGGTCGTGCGCGCGCGCGCGGCCGCGCGCCCGATGCGGGTGAAGAATCACTTTGCTTTCGGCCGTGGTGTGACAGGACGTGTTCGTCATCGCTCTGCCCCAGCTATTTTCGTCGTGTGCTTTGGATTTAATTTTCTTAATGACTGGCCTTTGGTGTGTGGTCTTGAATTGAAATTGTAAGTACTTCTTTGTTTTCATTTTTCATTGAGGTGAAGATTAATTAATCATGGATCAAGAAGAGCTTTCGCCGCGCCCACCAAACTGCCCGTAGAGTGTGTCCCGGGTTGGAGGGGCGTAAATGCGGCGGATTCCGCTCTTACCCAGATATTGATCCTCATGAGTTATGTTTTCGGTGTCGGGGGCGAGAATGCTCCCGAACCGAACCATGTGATGTATGTGTAAATTGGTCCGAGGCGCAGTGGGTGCTGTACGAGGGTAGGAAGAGGCGTAGGTTGACCAAGGAGTAGTCGGAAAGCTCTCCAGCGACTCCTTTGGTTACGGATACCTCGTCATCCTTCCTGCCTCCAGCTCAGCCCCCCACGATTTGCGCCTTCCCTGCGGGGGGGGTTTCGGAGTCCTTCTCCTCACTCGATCCGTCAGTGTGGAGGATGGGTGCCCGATACCCGGATGTGCAATTGTATTCGGGGTCTTCCGTCCGCTCTGGGTGGGGTTTCGTCCTCCCCCAGGCGTGAGGGTGGCCCCTCTAACTGACCCGACTGTTCCTTCCCTCAGGTGTGCCTTCTGTGAGTGACGACCTTGGAAACAGGTGTGGGCGTCGTTGGGACTGCAGGGCGCCCCCAGTATCCAGGCTTTGATTCAACGGCTAGCGGGGTCGGCAGTGGTAACTCATGGTGTGGTTACAACTACGACCAATTACAGTGTCAACAACCAGCGTACGCCGCCCTCCTCATGTGGTGTATACGCAACACATTGCGTCAGTGACTCCAACGGCGTCAATTCAAATGCCGATCGCTGCCGTGCCTAAGAGGGGCGTGCCGCCGCCACCTGGTTTTATGTGCTGCCGACGCCCGACTTTCGCTGCCCAAAAGTGCGCCCCTGGATCTATCGCCCGTCCCAATGATGAGTTTGGCTGAGATGGAGAGGTCTGTGACGCCGGATTATGCTGCCGTACCTGCCGTACCTGCAGCGAGTGTTGCTGGCCCAGCCCCTCGCGCCGCTCCTACGAAGCGCGCGGTGCGGGACTCTAATGTTGATGTTGCTGCTGGGTGCTGGTCCTGCTGGTGCTGGTCCTATTGGTGCTGGTCCTGCTGCTGCTGGTCCTGCTGGTGCTGGTCCTGCTGGTGCTGGTCCTGATGGTGCTGGTCTGCTGCTGGTGTTCCTGCCGCTCCTGCCGTGCCTGCCCCTGCCCACGTCGCGTCTCGTCATGGAGGTGCTGCACCGGTCTCAGGTCTTTCCGGACAGGATCAGTCGGGGCGTGTTGCTTCGGCAATTGGCCCGACTTTTCCGTGGATGGAAGACCTGACGTCCGTCCTGAGAGAGCTGACGAAGAAAGAGGAGAAGAAGAGGAAGATGTCGTCGTCGTCTTCATCGTCTTCTTCGTCGTCTGTTGCCGCCTCTTCCCCTTCGACTTCTAAGGCTTCCAAGCGAAGAAGAAGAAGGCTGCCTCCTCCCCCCCTAAGCCCCCCCAAGGCTCCTACGGGACCTTCGAAGGGGCCCGTCTCGCTCTGGCGTGACGGGGGGTGCTTCTGCTGGTCCTCCTGTTCCCTCGGGAACGGGGCCCGTCTCCTCTTCTGAGAAGAAGAAGAAGACGGGGACCAAGGATGTGCTGGCTACTGCTGGTACATCCGCGCCTGGTCTTAGTAGCACTGCTGCTAAGTCAGGTACCTGGCTCGACTTCTCGTTCGCGAGAAGGTACCGAGTGTACGGTCCTCCTTCGGGCGACCGTGCAGCCAACGTCAAGACGCCTGAGCTTGCTCCAACACCGTCACGACAGAGGCACGGAGCAGAAGACTGTCGAGAGTCGCGCAAGTGACGCTCGCCAGCCAGCGGCCGCGTCTCGTAGCGACCAGCCGGTACCTCGGGTTGACGTGACGGTCTCTGACCGGCCACGGGTTGAGGCTGAGAAGAGGTCCCCTCGACCACGGCACCAGCTTCGGCTGGTACCAGCGGTTTGACGTGCCGTGAGGACGTCTCACCGGTCTCACCACCGCGAAAGCGAGCTCTGCAGATCACCTGACCGCCGCTCCCACAGGGACCGGACGGAGACGGTGGCCAGCAGCAGCTCGTCTGACGCACGAGATCGGGGTCGACGTGCTCAGTCGAGCCGCTCGTCCACAGGTGAGCGGCACGACCAGGCCTGCAGTACGATCCCCACGCGGCGGTTGGTGATCGGCTGCAGCCCCCCCACGTACGCTGGTCCTGCCAGCGAACGGGGGGGGAGCGTCAGGTCTGTCTCTCCTATACCTTCAACTTCCTCGGGCTACACCGGGAAGAGCGAGGTACCCAGGAGTGATCGTGAGAGGTGCGCCGCTCACGATCCCGCCACGACCGCACGAACCAGGCATGGTTGTAGGACCAGCCAGGTCGTACGCGCAAGTGGTTGGAGGCGACCGTCAGGGGTCTGTTGCTGTTCCTGCCTTCTGAAGGAGGAGGGTCTCGAGAGCTGCTCCTGTTGGAGGGACTGGACGGTCCTACTCCTCAGGACGCTGTAACTCCTGAGATCCAGAGGAACTTTGCCCAGGTTATTGCGCTGATTGTCGTCAGCACAACGACCTGGGTGGGGGAAGGATCGCCGCTACCACCATCTGAGCCCACGTCCCGGCTCGAGTCATTTTGGGGCCCGAAGAGGGAACCCAAATTGACGGTGGGACTGCCGCGATCGGAGCTTGCAGACTCAGTCCTTGACCAGGTGGAGTATTTCGTCTCAGGACGGGAGGATCTCACTTAAGTCAGGACGGTCTTCCAAGCTACTTCCTCCTCCTCTGCAGCGACAGCGGAAGTTCTACGTGCCATCAGTAGAATCCATACCGCCCAAACATAAGTTAACCGGAGCTAGCTAGGCTAACTCCAGGTGTGTCCCTGCAGCAGCTCCTGTCAGAGAACCTATGGTTTCTCGCAGCAGGAGGCACTGGGCCTGGAAAGCTACCGCTATGGCAGCTTTCCAGGCAGTCTCTTGGTTGGATCTGTGTCCCTCACAGTATCCAAGGTCCGCGGCCGACGCCGGGGGCGCTGCCCTCGAAGACGACCCCGACTTCAGGAGACTGTGCCAGTCTGGAGGTAGGGCCATCTCCTACCTCGCCCATCAGACGGCAAACCTGTGGGCCACTTGGTTCTCCGTCGTAGGGACGCTGTCCTTACACGATAGCCAAGGGTGGGGGCCGGGCGTGAACGGCGGTAAATGGACTACGTAACGGACCAATGAAGAGTTCCTCGCTCCTTCTTTCCCGGAGAGATGGTGGACGCTGCGGTGGAAAGACGGCGCACTGATGACAGTGACCGTCTGGTTCACCAGGCAGTTACGAAGGTTTCTGGGCAACCTCGTACATCTGCGGCTAAGCCTAAGAGTTTAGCTAGCGCTTCCTCGGCTGCTAAGACGGCTGCTCCATCGAAGCCCCGAGGAAAGACTCTTCCTGCTTCAACTTCTAGTAAAGGAGGCCGTAACCAGCCCTCCTCCCAGCCCTCCTTTCCCGAGGAGGTGCTGGGGAAGAAGTCGAAGCGAGGTGGGAAACGCTAGGGACGGCGTTCCCCCTCACCAGCTGCCGGAAGTGGGGGGGTGCCTGGCGAGCCATTGGGCGGGCAAACTTGGCAGCGCTACGGTGCCGAGACCCCTGGATAGTAGACGTCCTTCGGGAGGGATATCTACTACCTTCGAATCTCGGCCCCCTCACCTCCACACCCGGTCCATCTGCAGACATATGTTCTGGGATCCTCAAAGGACACGCTCTTCGGCAGGAGATCAAGACCATGCTGACAAAACGAGCTGTAGAAGTCGTAGTGGATCGGTCACCGGGCTTTTACAGCCGCCTTTTCTTAGTGGAAAAGGCATCGGGGGGCTGGCGCCCGGTGATAGATCTCTCTCCCCTGAACCGATTTGTTCGCCAGACTCGGTTCAAGATGGAGACGGCACGTTCCGTGCTGGACTCCATCAGGGAGAACGACTTCATGCTTTCAGTGGACCTGAAGGATGCGTATTTCCAAATACCCATCCATCAGTCCTCCAGAAAGTACCTCCGCTTCATCTTCGACGACGGACGGTGTACCAATTCAGGGCACTCTGCTTCGGTCTCTCACCGCCCCACAGGTGTTCACCGAGAGTGTTCACGCTGGTGTCCTGCTTGGCCCATTCGCACGGGATACGTCTTCTGAGGTATCTCGACGATTGGCTGGTCTGGCGAGCTCCCGCTCGCAGTTGCTGCAGGACAGGGATGTCGACTTCTAAAGTTTTGTCGCGATCTGGGGATCGTGATAAACTACGAGAAGTCCGATCTCGAACCCAAGCAGAAGATGAAGTACCTGGGTATGCTGATCGATACGGTAGCAGCTCAAGTCCGCCCCGCAGACTTGAGGATCAGCAAATTTCAGGGAGGCAGCCGGCCGGTTCCTGTCTCGGCAGGAACAGGCAGCGCAGCAATGGCAAGTCGTGATCGGCCCACCTGTCGTCACTCGAGAGTTAGTTCCTCACGGACGTCTTCACCTGCGGTCTCTCCAGTGGAGACTAAGGGAGAGTTGGTCACAGGTAAAGGATCCACCTTACTTCCCCGTGTCCATCACGGAGAAGGTGAGGCAGGACCTAGCCTGGTGGCTCGACGACAGGAACCTCTTAAGAGGAGTGCCCCTACGCACTCCCCCCCGGAGATGCTGCTGTTTCAGACGCATCGACCGAGGGATGGGGCGCACACCTGGAGGAGTTGCTGGCTGCAGGTGTGTGGGACCATCACGACAAGCACCTTCACATCAATGTCCCTGGAACTCAAAGGCGGCGTTTTACGCTCTCCAAGAGTTCCAAGACCGCTTGATGGGACACTCAGTGGTGTTTGATGTGCGACAACACCACGGTAGTGGCATACGTCAACAAGCAGGGGGGCCTAGTGTCTCTCCCGCTTACACCAGTTGACGGTGCAGGTGCACGAGTGGGCCACGGCTCATTCGATAGAGCTGTCAGCACGCTACATTCCAGGCAGAGGAATGTAGTAGCGGACAAGCTGCAGCCGTCGGGATCAGGTAATAGGGACCGAGTGGTCCCTACACCCAGAGTGGCGGAAAGGCTCTTCAACCTGTGGGGGGGGCGTCCAGTCATAGACCTGTTCGCCACCCGGCACAACAAAAAACTTCAAGTTTTTTGCTCAGCCGTGCCGGACCCATGGGCAGCTGCAGAGGACGCTCTTCAACACCCCTGGGACAACCTCTTCGTTTACGCCTTTCCTCCCGTTTTGTCTGATTCGAAAGTGATCAGCCGAGCGCTGGTCACTCCCAATCTCAGGATGATCCTGGTGGCTCCCAAACGACCTCAAGCCGTTTGGTATCCGGACCTGCTGGCTCTTCTTGCAGAAGAACCAGAGAGAGATGCCCCACTGGCACACCTTCTAGCCCAGCCACACGTAGAGCGGTACCACCGAGCAGTCCAGTCCCTACAACTTCACGGCTGGCTGTTATCCACCATCTCTTTGCGAACGAGAGGCTTTTCTCGCAGCGCAGCAACAGAGATGGCTGGACACGTCAGACAGTCCTCTGCAGCTGTGTACCAGGGGAAGTGGGCCGTCTTCTGTGGTTGGTGTCGTAGACGGGGTCTATCTCCTCTCAGAGCCACTCTTCAGCAGGTAGCGGATTTCCTCGTATTTCTTCGCCGAGAGAAGCTCCTCTCAGTACCCACAGTTAAAGGATATAGAGGGCTGACTGGCACTCGTCTGAAACTGAGGGGACTGGACATCTCGAACTCGTTCGAGATCTCCTTGCTAATGAGGAGCTTCGAAAGGTCTTGCCCACCCAGGGAGCTCAGGCCACCTGAGTGGGATGTGACTCTCGTCCTTAGGAGTTTGACTCGAAGACCATTCGAGCCACTCCGAGAGTCGTCAGACAGGGATCTGACCCTCAAGACCCTCTTCTTGCTGGCCCTGGCATCGCGAAGAGAGTAGGGGAACTTCATGGTCTGTCCTTCAATGAATTAAACATTCCAGGGGCTGGGGATCTGTGACGCTCGATTTCGTCCCGAATTTCGTAGCTAAGACTCAGAATCCGTCGATCCCTGACGACAGGTTCGAGTCTTTCACAATCCCCTCCCTAATGGATTTCACCGCAAACGATACGGATGAGATGCTGCTTTGTCCTGTGAGGGCGCTACGGCGCTATCTGAAGAAAACTCGACACCTCAGGCCTGAGTGTCGACGCCTCTTCGTTAGCACTGGGGTTACCAAGAAAGAAGTATCCAAGAACACGCTTTCTTTCTTTCTGGCTACGTAGAGGTGATCAGGAGAGCGTACGAGGCTGATGGTAGTGACGACATCCGTACGCTCCGACCGAGAGCCCACGAAGTCAGAGGTATTGGACCCTCTTTGGCGTTCCGCAAGAACTTCTCCGTGGCGCAGGTCCTGAAGGCAGGTGTCTGGG
>NC_087213.1:12117469-12148733 GCF_015104395.2 Macrobrachium nipponense | reverse complement strand
GCATTGAAAGTCTTGCTATTAAAGTCACTAGTCGCTTTGTCAGGAAAACTCCCGATAATTTTATATAAAATAAGAAACGAACACTATATGAGTCAAGATTCAAATACCAAAACTTTGTGGTAATGCTGAGCACATTGTTACTAAGTTTATGTTTTTTCTTTTTGTATACATGGAATTGCTTCTTCCTATCACACTCACCCATTTTACAGAACTTATGGAATGACAGGCTAAAACTGTTTCTTGTTGGCGTTTTCTTAAAGAACTGATTACGGAAATTAGTGGACAGCTAAAGGCTAAGTTTACTAGGGTGCACCTTCTTGTAGTGACGTAATCATGGATTCTGGACCTGGATAATAAAGTTTTCAAGGATAAGTGATTTTTAGTCTAGAAATGATCAGTGACAATTAGAGCAAGTTCTTGTATTCCTGCACGATCAGTAAAGGAACGTTACTTAAAATCAACATAACAATGATAAAAAGAATCTGTTATTATACAGTAGATAGATAATAAAGAATCTTACTTAATATATAAAAATATTGAAGAATCTTTATATGAATTTTCTAATTTTGAAATGTGGAATATTATCTCCAAGGATCCCAACCCCCAATTGATAAGTGTTGCCCAGACGTCAAGAAATGTAAACAAAATCCTATATAATCCGTGATGGTTGGAAGCGAGTCAATAGTATTTGTTAGTAAGTAATTTGATACGGGATTTAAGCACGTTTCGTTAGGTAACAAGCTATTTGAACCATAAATTAATTATAAGTTAAATAATCCCGGTTGGATATTATAGCTTGTTTGTAATTTCCCATAATTCTTTCTTGTTTAACCTAGACTACAGTAAGGTGTATTAGGTTGTGATACCTTTGTATTCCTTATCATGTTACATTAAATTTATTTCAGGGTTACCAGTCTCTCTACCAAGATGTTTTTCTTACATATATGAGTAAAAAAGAATTCTAACTTACCCGTTTCAAGTAGCTCGTTGTTGAAACGTATTGATTTTTGGGCAGAATTGTCATACCTATTAGGTCAGGTCAGGGTATGGTAGCCTAGCCATACTAGTTGGTTAGGGTAATTAAAAGGAAGAGCTCCACACGGAGGTATTGTTTAGGTATTAATGAAACTTTTTTACAACCAATAGCAAAAGTGTGTAGTCTGTAATGCAGTACTGTTGAGATACTAGGTAGTAACTTGAAAATTTTACCAAAATAATGTGTGAACTGTACCATATTTTTATTGTTTTCACTTAGTAGAAAAGATCTGCCAGACCACATGGTGGTAGATATAGGGTATTTATCCGTGGTGGCCTAGACTATGGTAGATGCGGTTTTTCTATGCAGTTTTACCTACTAAACAAGAATTTTAAGTAATATTTATTTGGACAAATGTAATTAACCCCCAGGGGCCAGTACTAAACACATTGGACGCCCCCATTGGTCCCGTTGCTGAATAACCACTGGTTTATTGCAACGTAAAATTACCATACAAACAAACAAACTACTGAACAATAGAAAAATAGCTAGGGATGTTTGTTATTAATATTTTGGATACTTTAAGCAGTAAAGCTGTGAAGACATTTTATTTTATAATCATAAAAGTGACAGGAGAAAATTATTACACGTTTGGTTTTCCTGAATTTATTGGTTTGAAGCCAGCCAATTCAGTGTTGAAAATATTTTATATATGTAACTTTTTCATATAACATATTAAAAAGTATTCATATATGGGATTGCCACCACCAGAGTAGCAGCATGGACTGGGATTAATTTTATTTGTACCAGACAAGTCTATAAGGAATTAAATATCAGAATAAGTAAAAATAAATATGCAGTTAAAGATTGCCAAAGTAATAACTTTTTGTGTGTGTGTGTGTGTGTGTGTGTGTGTACTTTGGTAAATATTATAGGGTTGATTGGACCCAGAAAAGTATAAATTAAAGATGTAAAAATATTGTGCCTAGGAATCTCCTAGAATCTGCACTAATATAACTAATAAAATTATATGAAGCCCAGGTCTGTTTGCTTTTGACTCCATTCTGCAAAACATGTTCAAAAGAGATATAAAGAAACTAAAAAATTTTGGTTATCTAGGTTTAATACCCTTTTCCACACTTTCTTTTATCCAAGTACACAAGTTGATCATAGACAACTGTTTCTTCATCCAAAAGAGCTAATCCAAATGTATTGCTTTTTGCAGTTGTTGCTTGTAAATTAGAGTCATCTTTGTAGTCTGTTTTCCATTGTATTTATAGTTTTCTTTTGTTTAAAAGTTCCCTAGTGTAAAGGTGAAAGATCTTGCACTCCATTGTTTCATTTTTGTCATGGTCATATACTTTGTATATTTACATATAGATAGACAAATATAGATAGATATGTAGATAGATAGATAGATAACTTATTTAGAAAAGAGCTAGAAAATATAAATATCTGCTTCTGTTCTCCCAGCTTACCCTGATTATGTATTCTTGTATGTTTCCTGCATGCAAGGACTGGATAGGATTCAGTGACAATCAGAATTTTTAAAGAGATTAAGACAGTAGCATTTTAGTATAAAATGTAAATTTACTTGCAGTTTGTAATAGTATCTTTTTTACAAATTCCCTCTCAAGGTTAAGAGTAAGTTATGACTTTTCTATTATTTTCAGGGTATTGTGATTTGAGCTAATCTTTCAGCATGTCTGAAGGTGAGAAGATGAGAAGCTCATGCCATCTGTTGCTGCTTGTAATGTTAATGGAATGTGGACATGCAACCATGATTGGGGAGGCCTCAGGTAATATGATGTGCAACATACATTTTAGTTATGGTCAGCATTGTTAATAATGCATTTCTGTTATTACAGGAATACAAACTGCCACCTTTTATATAGGAGTATCTTTCAGCATGAGCTAGAACATTTATTGATAATGGTAACAAGGTATGTACTGTAGAGAACTGGAGGTTAAGAGGGTTGAGTATGGGAATAACCCTGATGTACCTAGCGATACTAGCCTCCTATTCTTATGCAGTTAATAAGGACTCGTTTCCTGCTCTCTACCTGTGTGCTTATCAGCCTGGATGAGTAGCTTGCCTCCCTTGTTTTCTTTGTAATTGCATTGGGCTTTTTGTACTGTGTACTTTATAATAGTACCTTGTGTCACTTTGACCTTGTTTCCTTTTGTTATAGAAAAGAAACAACCAACACTGGTGGTTGGGACATGGACAGCCACGTGTTGCTTCATGCCCCCTTTATTGGTAAGACCTACCTAAATATTGCTTAAGTATTTTGTAGAGATCAAATTGTTTTCAGTCTTTTTCCATGTGATATATGTGTAGGCCTAGTCTTTTCTCTAGTGAAAGAACGTTGGTAATAAGAGGAAGAATATGTTAGGAGACGAGGAGTTATGACACTCAGCAGTAGTATTTATACAGATATCTGCAAAAGATTTAGCTTACTTTTATTACTTCAGATTAGTAGTTCTGTGGCTGCACTCCTTGATAACCTGGTGGAGAGTTAAAAGGTCAAGCCTCCTCCTGACACAGCTGCTGTTTCTGCATCTCTGCAGTCCCTGCAATCTCTGTCTGCTGCATGGAAGTGGATTCTCTAGTCATAGTAGCTCTTCTATAAGGGAACCCTCCAGTGGGTGTTTCAGGATCTGCTGTTCCAGATGATCACGATGTTCTTGGAAAAAGGAAGAAAAATTCTTTCTCTACACCACCTCTTTCCATGTCATTATGTATTGTCATCTTTGAGCTCATCTTCATTCTCTTCCTCATCCTTGGACTTGCTTTTGCTTAGGAGGAAGAAGAGGGGGAAGTCTAAGTCCTCATGTAACAAGGTTTTGATTGATCTAACAAAGTTGGAACCCTCCCCATTCAAGAGATGACAGAGTTTCCCTTATATCTTTTTTTTAGACATGCACTTCTCTTTTTCTTAAGTAAAGAGCTAATGCGCCTTTTCTTCTTGTTCTGCCTTAAGGGTTTGGCCCTCTCTTCCCTGGTTGAGGTGTCCTTGCTCTTGAGCTTTATTGAGCAGTCTTGCTCATCCTGCAAACTCAGTTTGATGTGACTTGTTTTCTATTATCTCATCCAGGCACTGTAGGAGCCCTTTCAAACAAGTACATCTCATTTAAAACACTTATTGTGAGGTTTAGCATTGGTAAAGAGTGCAGGCAAGCTGCTGTCTCTCTTTCTCTTTTAGTGTGGCTTTCTGAGGAATGGAGATTCCTCTCATTCATGGTCATCCCGAAGTTTGAGGCAAAGATTCAGAACCTGTCAGTCCCTGATGAGGGTTTCAGGATTTTTTGTTATCTCATTTTGGGGCTTTGTAGAAGAAGGGATGCGGTCTTTGTCAAATGCAAGTTCAGCAGTACTCTTTGAGCTGGACTTCTCATCTTAAGCCAGAATACCAATGAGTGCTGGTTAGTATTTGCAGGTACAAGATGGTAGGTCATCAGACGGGTGTACAAGTCTTCAGGTGAAGTTGATTGTTCCGTATCCCAAGTGAGAGCTCATGAAAGTAGGTTTTGGACCTGTTCTTAGCATTCTGGAGGAAGGTACCTAAGGCAGGTGTGTGGCAGTGCCAAAACGACCTCACTCATTTCTACTTGATGGACATCACCCACAAGTCCTTTCTCCTTAGGACCTGTAGTGGCTGCTCATCATGTGTAGCTTCCTTTGTTCCAGCAGGAGAGAACACCATCTCACCTAAGATTTTTGTTGGTGAAAAGCCAAATGCAAGAAGGATGAATTGTTTTCTTTCCTTTTGTGTAATTTTCTTCACTCTAATAGCCAATGTCTGCTCTGGATAGTTGGGTCAGATGCAGGTAGTTATCAACAGTTTCCAATCTCTGGCCTTATTTTTAGTTCTTAGATGTGACTTACCCCATCTTGCTTCTAACACTGGTAGCTAGGTACTAAAATATAATTATATACAGTAATCCCTCACCTATCGCTATTAATGGGGACCAGAACCGACCGCGATAAGTGAAAAACCACGAAGTAGGGTCCCCCCTATTTTTTAAATGCGTAGTATACAGTCCGTTATCCACACTGATAATGCATTCTCCATTTACACAATCCTCTTATTATGAGGAGTCACAACGCGCTTAGTGTCCTTGGAGAACGTTATTGAGGCAGTTTTACGGATTTTTAATTTGTCTTTTTTTTATGTAGCGAACCGTTGATTCATTCAGTCCGTACATGCGGGCAACTGACGCATAGCGACTGCCTGCCTTAAGCATGTCCAATAATTTCACTTTCTCATTCACCGTCATCATTTTTCTCTCCTTCTTGGGTTTACCAGAGGATGTAGAGGGTGTAGGATGTTTAGGAGCCATTTTCAGGGCGTCACAAGCACTATTTTTGCACAAAAAAAGCACAAAAGAACAGCTAAAAACTTTCACGCGGCAAGAGTAGCGACACGAGCGCGAGAGAACAATGAATGCGGTCTTCCTTCGCTGGGCGCTTGGCAGGGAGAGATGCTGGGTAACGCGTCTCGGCAGCTCGGCCAATCAGCTTACGAGATTCAGGAGCCGAGATGGCCAGCGAATCAGAGAGGTGGATTTTGAGTTACGCGCCATCTCCGTGTTGATACCTGATGTTCTAATGTACTCTCTCTGCCTTCTGCTAGCGCCCGCACCATTTTTTCTCAACTTTGAATTTTTTATTAATATTTTTGAAAAATCCGCGATGCACTGAGGGCACGAAACTTGAGGCGCGAAGTAGCGAGGGATTACTGTATCTGAGATAAGATGATATGCTACCTGCCAAGCAGGTCTTTCTGTTCCACATGGAAAACCTCATATAAGATACTTCATGTTTGAGTATCCAGGAAAATGCAGATTATCTTGAATTTGCAATACTATGAATCTTGAGTAATGTTTCATATTTTTACTATTTTTGTATGTTAGTTATTTCTATGTTAGGAAGATGCATCCAGTTTTTTCTCGGCTGTATCTTGCCAAACAGACTGTATATGAAAAAATTCTTCTCTAAGTAAGAGAATGCTACATTTAAAGCTCTTTACAAGACATAGATGCATTCTAAGCTTCCCATTTTAACTACATTTAAAGCTCGTTATAAGAAGACAGAATTGATGATTGAATCATTCAAAGCATCTTATTTTAACGTCAGTGGTTTACAAAGTGTATTATTATATATATGTATTTTTGTTTGAAATATCCTATTAGGTAATCCTATTGACAACTGGGTTACTTTGTTAGTTCTTTCTCTAGAGCTTATCATGGTCACTTGAGAATGGATTGCAATATAAAGAATCATTTTAAGCTGTGGAATAAACGAGAGTGATTATTTGTATTTTACATTGTATAATTTTATTCCAACTATTTTGTAAATTTTAATGTATACAGAATCTAAGAAATAAGGTTCCTTATAATCTAATAATGGAATAGGATGAATTTTATTTTTCTCAATTTTTTACGTAGAATATATAAAAAAATATCACAAAATCCCATGTACCTCAAAATAAATCTTAAAGTTTTTGAAATCTCATTTGGGGTCTTATTACATCTTTTTATCTTTCCAAACTAGTAATGGCAGCATTTGAAAAAGTATTTTAAGACTATATCAGGTTTTAGAAAAAATTTCCATTACAATTGTTCAAAGAGAAGCGATAAAATTTATGGTTATAATTGAATAATGGCTTAATTTCAGGGGTGTGTGATCCACCGCATATTCCACATGGCATGATTGTACCAATGCAGCGTAAATATGAGGCTGACTTTAGTGTTGACATTTTGTGTTTAAGTGGTTTTGTATTACGTGGGGATCGCCGTTTGTATTGCACTGGCACTGGAAAGTGGATGACAGCATCAGGGTACTCATTTCCCGAGTGTGAAGGTAATTACTGTACTAACTAATAATTCAAGTGTTTTTGAGAGTAAATTGTATGTACGTAAACAGTTCGCTGAAGGTTATGGTAATTTGAGGTACCTGAGTATTGATTATCTGGTGTCATACAAGGTATGTATCTTGTGCATATAATAGTTTAAAGTCTTCATGAAGAAATCTGCTGAAATGGGAATTAAAATTTGATAAATATTTCAGTTCAAAACTTGCACGTTATATTACTGTATACAAATGGTAAATACGTACTGTACATGAGCTTTTCCTGCAAAAATACAAAACCACTGCCTTTTATACAGGAGTAAGTACTGTATTCCCAGCAGGAACTAGAAATGGTTTTTGAACCTTGGTAACAAGGTGGTTGTTTGGTGGCAGGCAGGTGGATGTTGGGGCATTTCCTACTCACCTGTCATTTACAAATATGTAACTTGTTCTTTGCCAGTCATCAGGACAAGACATTTCTGTTTTCCATGAGGTTACAGATTTTGGTTGGGTCATGAAGCTCAACTTTATAATGCATTACTATTATGTTTAGTGGTTGTTCATTATTTCAGGAATGCTAGAACAATGATCTTAGTTTATTTTGTTTATCTCTAAGGCAACCTATCTTTATATAACATGGTTATACAAAGATTGCAAATTTGCTGTGTTCTGACAATTGCAGGTCTTCATACAGTTGTAATAATCTCTTTCTTTACAGTAAGACTTAATTTGTATAGTGAAAGAACTAAATGGTAGTTGTTCCGACACGGCATACAAACCTTCGGTCCTTTTACAATAGGAAGGTACTAGCGGTCAGCTGGATAGGTCGTAAGCTTTCGAACAAGGGGTTCGGTAGGGTTAACTGCTTGTCCGACAGGCGCGCGCGCGCGATGGTAGGTAAACAATCACTTTTGCTTTCGGCCTGCTGGCGTGTGGACGTGTATCATCGCTCTCTGCCCGCTTCATCGTCGTTTGCTTTCGCATGATTGTGTTTTTCTTTTTCTATGTATCTAGTGAAACTGAATTGTAAGTACAATCATTTCATTGAATTCAATTGTGAATTAAAGGTCTTGGTTCACAACGCCTCCGATTACCCGAGTGCCGGGACTGAAGGGCGTAATTGCGGGAATTCATTTTCCCAGAATGATCCTCGTATTGTGTATGCTCGGTGCCGAGGGCGGGAGCGCTCGCTCCGAGCGTATATTGGGTTGGAAATGTGTAGATGAAAATCGTAAGTAAGTGCTCTTTTCATTTATAAATTTTTGACCTGTATGCCCGTTGCCGAAACGAATGCGCTCGGCACGGAAACTTATTCAGTATGAAAGTGGTAATCGCAAGTACAGTATTCTTTTTCATTTTCATATATTATTATTGTAGCATACTCATTTTGGATCAGTTTCCGAGCTTGCCCGGAGATTGATCCTTCCCCCTTTTTAATTTGAATGAAGTGAAATCGCAAGTGCAGTTCTTTTTCATTTTCATTTTTTATTGAGATTGCATTGTTGACTGGGATCAATGTTCCGCTATTCCAGGGAATTGATCCTTCCCCTTTTTATTTGTATGAAGTGAAATCGCAAGCGCAGTAGTCTTTTCATTTTCATATATTTGTTGATTGCATCATTTCATTATGGATCAAGGTTTCCAGAAACCTTGATCCATAAAGGTAAGGAATGAAACCTTTCACCCTTGCGCTCGGTACCGAGGGCGCAATGCGCTCGATCCGAGCCCTTATTCATTGTGAAGTGAATCGTTTTGCAAGATGCATTTTCATTTTGTTCTTATTATTGATTGCATCAATTTTATTTGGTTCAAGTTCCGCTCAGTCAGGGAATTGATCCTTATGCCTTGTATTCGTGCCGATGGCACGATTGCTCTAGGGCTCTTATTTTGTTGTTGGGTACATGGGGACTGTGCGGGGGTGGGGACGAGACCCCCCCCGCTCAGTTCCCACAGATGACTCTTCCCCTTGGGGGGGGGTGGGGGGGAGGTTATCGGCGTTCTTCTCCTCGCCCGATCCGTCGAGCGCGGGGGAGGGGGGGCGCTCGGTGCCCGATGTACAATTGTATTAGGGGTCTTCCCAACTCGTTCGGGAGGGATCAAACCCCCGCACGAGGGGATTTCCCCCCCACCCCATTAATCGCTACTACTATTTCCGCAGGTGCTACTGCCACGAGGGTGGACCTTGGTGAGGTATGGGCGTCCTTCCAATTGCAGAGCGTGCTGGTGTCCAGGGGCTGCGGTTCTATGTCTGGGCCTACTGCGGTCACCCATGGAGTTGGTGACCACGCAACCAGGTGACGACGTCCCTCTCACCTGGTGTAGCTCGCCTCACGTGGTAACAGTCTTGCCTACAGCCGCTGTGAAGTGCCGTTCGCCGTACCGAGAGGGGGGCGTGCCGCCGCCGCTCGTGGTTGCCGCGCTGCAGCGACCACACTTCCGCTGCCCTAGAACTCGCCCCTGGACCTGCCGCCGGTACCAGGATGTTGCTGGCTGCTGCTCCACTTCCTGTGTTTCCGGTGCTGCCTGCCGTACCTGCCGATTCTGGGCTGACTGTCCATGCCGTTGCTGCGCTGGCTGTTCCTGCCGTTGCTGCGCTGGCTGTCCCTACCGATGATGTGCTGGGCCGTGCCTGCTGTTGTCCTGGATGCCCATACCTGCTGATGTCGTCCCTGTTCGTGGTGGTACTACCCCAGACTTTGGTCTGTCTGTACAGGTGCGTCCGGGCCCTGTGGCTTCGGCTACAGCAGCCCCGGCTCCGCCCTGGATAGCAGATCTTACGTCTGTCCTGAGGAAGCTGACGAAGAAGAGGAGGAAGGTGTCGTGGTCGTCGTCTTCATCTTCTTCATCGTCGTCGGCCGCCGCCTCTTCCCCTTCGACTTCTAAGGCTTTACAGCCGAGGAAGAAGAAGGTCGCCTCCTCCCTCCTAAGAAGTCTCCCTCGGGAGCTTCTCAGGACCCGTCTCACCTCGGTGGGACGGGAGGGTTCCTTCCGCTGGTCCTCCTGCTCCTTCGGGAGCGGGGCCCGTCTCTTCTCCGCAAGGAAGAAGACTACGGGGACCAGAGGGGTACCGGCTAACACCGGTACTTCCTCGCCTGGTGTCAGTGGTTCTGCCACTGCATCAGGGTCCGTCTCGGCCTCTCGTTCGCGGGAGGTACCGAGTGTACGGTCGCCTACAGCGACCGTGCAGCCAGGAACCAGACCTCTGAGTCCGCTCAGCGTCAGGTTCACGGCACGGGGCGGAAGACTGGTGACAGCCGCTCATGCGACTCTCACCAGACCAGCTCTCACTCTCGCGGTGAACAGCTGGCTACCCGGGGACGTGACGGTCCACGACCGACCACGGGCTGAGGCTGGGAAGAGGTCCTCCCGTTCGCCGGTGCCAGCCACGGCTGGAACCAGCGACGTGACGTGCCGTGAGGACAAGCACCGGTCTCACTGCGACAGTGGAGCTGCAGGTGGTCGCCTGACCGTCGCTCTCACAGAGAGCGATCGGGAACGGCAACCAGCACCAGCTCTTCTGACACTCGAGATCGGGGCCGCTGTGCTCAGTCCAGCCGTTCTCCACAGCGAGACGGTTCGATCAGGCCCCTGCAGCTCGATCGTCACCGCGGGTTGACGATCGCCTGCAGCCTCCAAGCCTGCTGGTTCTGCCAGCGAGCGACGAGGGAGCGTCAGGTCTGACTCTCCCGTACCTTCAAACCTCCTCGGTTACACCGGAGGAGCGAGGTACGAGGAGTGATCGTGAGGGGTGCGCCCCTCATGATCCACCCACCACGAGCCTACGTGCCAGGCACGGTTTCTTGGACCGGCCAGGACGTATGCGCAAGTGGATGGGGAAGACCGAGAGGGCTGTCGCTGTTCCCCTTCTTAGGAGGAAGGTTCTCGGAATATGCTCTTGTTCGAAGGGCTTTTAACGGTCCCACTCTGCAAGATGCTGTGACTTCCGAGATCCAGAGGAACTTTGCCGAGGTTACGGCGCTGATTCGTCAGCACAATGACCTCGGGGAAGGATCGCCGCTCCCACCAGCAGAGCCACGTCTCGGCTCGAGTCGTTTTGGGGCCCGAGAGGGAACCCAAATCGACGGTGGGTCGGCCGCGATCGGAGCTTGCCGACTGTGTTGAACCAGGTAGTCTCTCGTCTCCGGACAAGAAGGCTCTCTCAGTTCTGGACGGTCGAACAAGCTACTTCACCTCCTCTACTGCGACAGAGGCGTTTTTATACGTGTCTTCGGACACCGTATTTAAATACCCCTCGGTCCTCCTGAAGGTCCTGAGGTTTCGACCTCGACGAGGACTGGAATGAGTCGGAGCGGTATCGGCTCTCTACTGTCAGGTGTCGATCAGCCCACCCAGACGACGTTCACAGTGGCGGCAGACACTTACCTACAGTATGAGTTCGTAACCCTCCTCGGGAAAACGTTTTCTCCTGACGATACGTTTTCCCAGGCTCTGAGAGGCCATCGCCGTAAGGCGATGGCTGCTCCTTTTCTTCTCCAACTGCTAGATCCGCAATGGGAAGGCGAGCCAGTATCCAATTCCTCCCCCATTCCTCTCTCCTTACGGCTACGAGGGAAAGGGGAGGGATCCTACAGAGATTTCTCTGTAGATCCCACGTTAGGGGCTGCGCTACCGGGGGGACTTCGGGTCTCCTACCTGACGTAGCCCCGGTCATTGAGGAGGGATCCTGCCCCTTTCTCGATTTCTACGGGAATCGAGAGGACCACCAGCCGATATCATCTGACGAATTCGGTGGGGGGTTTCGCAGAGTGCTTAGAATTCTACGGAATTTCTAGCGCACTCAGAGTGTTCGAGTTTTTTACGATCTCCAAACACTCAGGCGAGACCACGGTCCAAAGTGAGCGAGAATCCCCGATAATTGTTACACGATAATCGGGAACCTCGCTTATGCTCGAATTCCTGTAATTTCTAGCATTTGGAAGAGACTGCTGCTGAAGAAGAGTATCTCACAGTAGGCGCTTAACCTGGAATAGAGAAGAACGGACGGGAACTCCAGTTTGGCTTGAACTATCGTCTTCGTATTCTGTTCACCATTGAAGCTTTCCTTTGGGAAAGACTTCTCCTTCACTCTCTTGACTAGAGAACGAAGGCGGTCGATCTCCAATCCTTATTCTCATTCCTCGAGGGGAAAAGAATTTAGGATGGAGGTCGTGGTACAGAACCTACAAATATACTACGTATATTACCCTCGCGACATGATTCTTTAACAGTTGAATTGTCCGTGGGTATGGCGCATACCGTAGTTAACTCTACGGTTTGTGACCGAGACGAATTGTATCTTAATTGAACTGCAACTCGGGGTTGCCTGCAACCTCCCAGCAGTTTATCAGTTTTTCGATTTTAGATACTTGGTATTTGTCATGACAACACCAAATCAGCTTTTGTATTTACCGAAATCCGTTTCGGTTAAATATAATTGCTCGAGCGTATTCTTTATGCTCGATGGTTCTAGCCGAACGCATTCCTTCGTGGAATAATGGATTACCTGGCAACTCAGGATGACGGAGTCACCGAGAGCTACTGCGTATTGAACTGCCTGATAGCGGCTCAGTATCACTAGGTCTCGGAGATGCACGGTCGGTTTACGTCTCTCTCTCCCCTGGTTGGATTGACTACCGAACCGTATCTCTGCCCAACAATCATGAACTTAGGTCTCTGATTAACGGGGATTCTCGCAAATAATGAAGGACCATCTACTGCTGTGACGCTCGATTTCATCGCCTCGACATTGCGAGAATTTTCAACAGAGATATCTCTTGGACTCTTTCATCTTTCTGTTTACCGCACGGTAACAGAAGTCTGTACTAGTCAACCGCTGCATCGCACTGCGATAATGCGAATGATTTTTGCAGACATCTGAGTTTGTCTTCAAAATATCTCGTATTCGTAGGTGTGCAATTTCATTGCTCGCCCCGAATTAACAGATATGTCAGAAGACATCGCCTACTCTCGACCTGACAGCTCTACTTTCAAATGTTCAGCCCATGAGAAGCAGTTCTTCAGGCAGTAGTTCCCTGTCTTCATTACTGGAAGCGCTCCGTTTTTATTGCAACTACGATCCTCACCGGACAGCAATCAATAGCGGTTAGCGTTCTCAGTCTTTGTAGCACAGGTTCAGAATCTTGAGATCCTTCTCTCGGTTCAGCTGTGAAGACGTAGGTTGCATTTTCTGTACACCTTCGTCTTCAACGTCACATAGTGTTGTTTCTCCTTACCCGAGAATCAACTATACTATGAGATATCTTGCCATCAAGGACCTCGTCTCTAGAAGGCAATTGACTTTCGCCTGTTGGGCACATGCCTTAAGAGAGTCATCACCTTGCCTTCTGGCATCGGTGACGAACAAATTATTTGTTTAGTCTCTTGGCATAACCCTTTTAAAGGCGAAGGTCACGTGACTTGCTCGGGTGCTTGGACAACTTGCCTCCTACCGAACGCAGTCAGTAGGCAGCTGTCAGAGCGCCCAAGTCTGTTACGAACTTCGCTGTGGACTTAGTTCGGTTGTTCCATAACAATCTTTTCTTCGTCCTAACGGCTTGTCACAGTACCCATACCATCGACACCCAACATTGAGTGTCGGTGTCCTATCCACTACCGAGAACAACAACTTCGCTGCAGACGGATAGACCAGTATGGGTACAGGACATCACCGAAGTCGAGAAGAGGATAGGTCATACGACATTCCCTTCTTTTCCTCTGAGGGTAATTGCATGACTTTGCCTGCGAAGTCAAGCATCCAGGGGATGGGGATTCGTGACGCTCGATTTCGTACCGAATTCGTAGCGAAGACTCTGAACCCTTCGGTTCCTGACGATCGGTTAGAGTCCTTCACAGTCCCCTCCCTAATGGACTTCACCGCCTTCGATGCGAAGGAGATGCTGCTTTGTCCTGTGAAAGCACGTCCGCGCTTTCTGAAGAAACTCGACATCCCAGGCGGAGTGTTGAAGACTCTTCGTCAGCACCAAGATGACCTAGAGTACACTCCCTCGAGTTACACAAGAACTTCTCCGTGGCGCAGGCTGAAGGCAGGGGTCTGGTACAACCAGACCACTGGCACCTCCTTCTACCTTTTGGATATTGCCCACAGGTCCTTGGATCGTTATCCTTAGGACCCGTGGTGGCTGCTCAACACGTTTGTGTAGCTAAC
The DNA here is from genome assembly GCF_015104395.2 of Macrobrachium nipponense. Taxonomy (NCBI): domain Eukaryota; kingdom Metazoa; phylum Arthropoda; class Malacostraca; order Decapoda; family Palaemonidae; genus Macrobrachium; species Macrobrachium nipponense. The sequence continues at coordinate 12,134,738 of NC_087213.1, read as the reverse complement.
CCAGACCCTAGCAGGCTGAACAGCATCGAGTCCTGGTGTGACTGTATGAATAGATAGTGAATGAGAAAGTGACTGGCTTCTCTTTCTATCTTTTTTCTACCCCTCTACCTGTGGGTAGAGGGCGGATACGGTCATTACCCTGCTGGATAAGGACGAGATGCCGGTGAGCTATATGACAGAGCCCCATCCATCCCTTTCACTAGGGATAGGAGCAGAATATCCACACTTCTTCTACAAGGGGGGGAAGTGGATGCCTACAAGAGTCAAACCCATGACTTTATATTTGCTCCTTTACAGGAACAAGTTCTTGCATTGCTGGTACGAAGAGATGCGCATGCCCCTCTCTTAGTACTCGGTCCAGAGGTCTGACCATGATCCTGCGGTGCACACCCCGATCAATCGGACAGAGGCTTGGATCCCTCCTCGCTCTTACGACCAGGGAGGCTTCCAAGGTTGGGCCGAACACCAGTCTGTTCACAAAAGACTCATATTCCACCCACCAAGAAGTGAGTCTTCCTATTGTAAAAGGACCGAAGGTTTGTATGCGTGTCGGAACAAATGACAATTTGTCCAAATTGCATTTTTCCTAACTATACAAACCTGAGGTCCTTTTACACATAGCCCCACCTCATGCCACCCCTCACTCTGCAGTTTTTTGCTTGGGCCAAAAGCAAAAGTGATTTGTTTACCTACCAGTCGCGCGCGCGCGCCTGTCGGACAAGCAGTTAACTACCGAACCCCTTGTTCGAAAGCTTACGACCTATCCAGCTGCCGCTAGTACCTTCCTATTGTAAAAGGACCTCAGGTTTGTATAGTTAGGAAAAATGCAATTTTGGACAAATTGTCATTTTGAGAAGTTTCATAGTTTATTATAGTAGATTTTCTCAAGTGAATTGTAATAGGGAGCATCAGGTTTCTATCTTAGTCCTACCGGCTTTCTCCCTCATTTTTTGTTTGTGGCTGCTGAAGAGTGAGTGATGGCCTCTGGAGGTTTCTCTTCATTGCTATCTTTCTGGACATCTTGCAAGTGTTACCTTCTTATATAGCAAAGATGCTAGTCCATGCTCCCCTTACTTGACAAATATCATGAAGAGCTGTCCGCTTAAGATTTTGCTGTTGACCTTTTAGAGAGACCTCCATGGGAGGTCATGATCAGGTTCATATTTTTCAGTTGGTTCCTGGTAGTTCTGACTTCTGTTTAGGCGAATTCTCATTTCCCTTAGTGTTAATGCTTGAAGGCTTCTTGCAAGTTTTTTTTCATGTTTCCCATGGTTTTCCTGTGTAATTAATTTTCTCTCGGAGGGAATTATGCTACTTGGGACCTGATTGTTTTCTCTTCATCCTTTTGAACCTGGAAGCCTTATTCTCTGAAAAGATTAGACATCATCAAGCACTTGTGAGCAGCAAGAAATGTGGTTCCCCTCTTACTTCACCTCCCCTGACCTGAACCATTGGCATCAGTTTGGAAAGTAAGCTGGGTTTTCGTCTTAACACCATTGCTTGGTGAATTTATTGATTCTTCAGAATCATGTTGCCCATGAATTTTTCCTTATGCCCTTTCAGTGTATTTCATGTAACCATGAATTGGTTGCCTTCTTTGGGTGACAGGGTTTCCTTTTCCCCCTTGAGGAGTCATGGTTTCCTACTCTATTCCTTACTGTACATTCTGAATCTTGACCTTGTGGTAAAATGGAAAAAGGGAATTATTATTATAATTTTTTTTGTCTATCGCAGTCATCTTATTCAACTGGGCGGTTTTATAGTGTGGGGTTCCAGGTTGCATCCTGCCTTCATAGGAATCCATCACTTTTCTTACTGTGTGCTGTTTCCAGGAGCAAACTCTTCTGCAGGAGTCCTGGAGCTACTTCAGCATCTAATTTTTCCAGGTTTCTTTTCAGGGATCTTGGGATCATGCCTATGTCCTTATGATTATTGGTACAATTTCCACTGGCATATCCCATATCCCTTTCTACTTTTAGGTCTTGATACTTATCATTTTTTTCTCTTTCTTTCTCATGTACTCTGGTGTCCCATAGTATTGTGACATCAATGAGTGATAACTTTCTTCTTGATTTTGTCAATCATCACATCTGGTCTGTTGGCATGTACCACCCTATCTTTTCTGATTATTATTATTATTATTATTATTATTATTATTATTATTATTATTATTATTATTATTATTATTATTATTATTATATTATTATTATTATTATTATTATTATTATTATAATATTTCAGTAGATGAAAACCCATTCATATGGAATGAGCCCCATAGGGCCATTGACTTGAAATACACTTGAAATACAAGCTTCCAAAGAATATGGTGTTCATTAGGAAGAAGTAGAGGGAAGTACAGAAAGAAGAAAAATAACTTATTTAAAAAAAGGATAAAGGATAAATGGATAAATGTTAAATGTATAAAATGTAAGAGGAATAGTATTAGGTTATATTGCATTTCATCTTCACATAAATTTCTGAAGCCTTGGAAGGCTGTTCCACAGTCCAAAGGTGTGAGAAATGAATGACCTCTGGAACTGCTGAAAAGTTTGACAGCATGGCACGTTTACCTCGTATTGGTGCTGCTGTTCAGTGAATCTGGTTTTGCTCTCAGCAGATAAAACGAAGGATAGCTGGGAATGGAATAGGTAGAGGTTCTTCCATGAATACCCCTTCGGCTGTTGATACCCTCCAAAGGAGCAGTCACCTAGTAGCTTGTTATCTAGCTATTCATCTTTCTTCAAGGGATTTCAGAATCTGCAAATTATGACTAATTACAATTGATTGATGTGAATGAAAATTTATTATGAAACTGCATTTTATGAAAATTTTGCCATTTACTATATACTACGTACATGAAATATTAAATATTGTATTTTTTATCCTATGTGATGAAGGATTTCAAATATTTTATTTGAAATTAGTGCTTACCATAATGTTTTGTTAGTTTATTCAATTTTATTTTTGGAAAATTTTACCACTTACTATACATGGATTATTAAATATTGTATTTTTTATCCATACCGATGAAGGATTTTAATTTTTTTAAGATTCTAAATTAGTGCTTACCATAATGTTTTGTTAGTTTATTAAGTGTTATTTTTTGTATTTTAATTTGTATTGTTCATTTAAAAATACACCTAGTAATTTCACATATATTTCACAGCTCTTCTGTGTGAGCCGCCTCCAAATGTTATGCATGGGAAAGTCCACATTGCCCGTGGAAATCCTCTGCTAGGCTTAGAACATGAAAAGTACAAGGACCTTGAAATGTATGAAGAGGGGAGTGTTGCTGAATATTCTTGTGATGCTGGGTATTGGCTGCACCCAACATCTCATGCAAGGCATACGTGTCATCGTGGTTTGTGGATTGGTGAACCTCCTCAGTGTGGTATGTTTACTGGTATTTTAATCTTGTTTTAATTGTTATTTTCATGGATTTTATTGTCTTGTAAAATTTTGTTAATGGTACTTTATTTATAAAGCATAATCATGGAGCTTTTTGTGCTTTTTTATTAGTTATAAGCCCTTGCTTACATTTAATTTTAGATGGTGCCTTCCAGTCTTTACAATTTACTTAGTTGGTACTGTGGCTTGTTTACAGAGAGTCAAGGATGTGAAGAGCCCAGCCCAGTGATGAATGGCTATTACATAGAAATAGCAGGGTCATCTGATCAACAGTACCCTCCGGGAGCTCGATTGCAGTTTGTATGTCACACTCTATATCCTAAAGGGACCTGATATCTTTTTGTGCAAAGAGGCTGATGGATGGATTCCAAGACGTAAACCAAAGTGTGAACCCTCGCAGCAATTACTAGGTGTGAAGGAAAATTATATGTGTAACTTAGCTTTTAATTGTTATAACTTTGTACATTTTATGCATAAATTAGTGAAGATGATTAAAGGATGATAATAATAATAATAATAAAATTTTTTTATTTCAGCTCAAGGCCATATACATGGAGTATACAAAGTAGAGACAATAACACATAGACAATCTAGATACACGAGATAACATGATAAAAAATGATAATAGGCAATATCCACACCGTTACTGAAGAAATAGAAAAAATAGTATTCAAAATAATGGTAATGACAGTAATAATTTATAAAATATGTGCAAAGCTTGTTAATTAGTGGCCCCTGTATATCCTACTCATTTAAAAATAGTATTAACACTACCTACTGCCAGTGCTTTGAGTGATGCCACCTGTTTTGAGGTTAGCTTAGGTTATGTGACTAGGCTACTTCTGTTATGAAAGGGTGTATGATAAGAAAGGTAGCTGATTATATCAATGTACATTAGGCTTTTTTTAGGTGTATAGGCTTAGGTTGCAAGCCTTTTCAGGTGTTTATGCATAGGTTGCATGTACTCTTGATAGTAATAACTAAGGGGCCAGATTATCTCCTGTTTTAGACTCCATATAATTCTTGTAGCACAATTGTGGTTAACTTATCTACTTATAATTTACTGTGTGCAGTGCTTCTTGTAATGGTTTCTTAGTGTCAAAGATATTTTGAAATTTCTGGCCAGTTAGGTGTCAAATTATGTTCTTAATTGCTCTGTAACTGCATTCTAATTTCTTTCAAGTTAAAGTAAGATGGTGTTGTTCCTTCAAGTTGAAGTTAGATGATGTTGAAAAATATTATACAGTATGCATATATGGAAACTCATTCTTCAAATGGAAGTTCTTTCATGTTTCCTGCTTTTTCAGTATGGGAATGTCATGTATTTACACTTGCACATTACATAGTCTTTTAAGCATTTCCTTTCTTTCTTTTCACTACAATAATACTGGAAAGTAGGAGGTGGTATCTCGGTCAGTGAACTAGGCTGTGATCATTTTGTGATTTTTGAGTAAAATACTTATTTGGGCGATGAACATTTTGGTAATTTTAAGGTCAAGTTATTTTCGTAGAAAAGCAACGCAAAGTTTACTGTATTTTTACAGATTCAGAACTGTGTTCAGTACCTCCAGAAGTGCAGTATACTGTGCAGAAGATGGTGCGTGGCATTGTGACGTCAGAAGGAGCCTTTCATGGAACAACTGTAGAGTATAGATGCCGTTCTGGCTACAGAAACACACTGGCTCCTTGCTTGGCTCACTCATTAACATGTCACAAAGGTCACTGGCATGGCACTTCACCTGAATGTGGTATGTTCAGTAACGTATTGATAAAGATAAGACATTCTATATAGACAATTCATGTAAGATAGGTGAGAGCTCTTTTTATTTTATGAAGTATGTATTTGCAAAATGCATGTTTGTTATGAACTGTTTATAGGTCAGGATAAGTGATTGCTGTAACTTATTTCACAAAAATGGTGTTTAATCATGACTATGAAATCATATTTAGCACTATCAAAGCCAATTCCTCATCACTATTGAATTTCCTATACTTTGTTTTGATCTAGCTTCAAATGGAATCAGTCTGGTATTTAGCAGATTGTTCTGAAGTTGTCAGGAGAGAACAATTATTGGTTAAGGTGGATGAAGTTCCCCTGTTTTTCCTTTTTTCTATTTTTTCATTATATTGTTTGTAGTGGGAGATGTCATACATAAAGGACTAAATTCTTTTTTCTGTTCTATCTTCTTTATTTACAATTACAATTCATCCTCAGAGGAATTCAGCAGTTGTGTGGCTCCACCAGATATTGCGCATGGATACATGTATGATGGAGCTTCGCCTTACTCTCCGCAGTCTCAAGTGAGTGCACTTATTTTTGTGAGTTGAGCATAGCGAAAGTTGTGCAGCCTTTCCATTATCTTGTGGTTATTCATTATATCTTTTATATTTGATCACAAGTGATCTGATAAGAACTGCCTGAGTTATGAATGGCAGTTTGTTAGAAGCTCTAGTGATAATTCAAAGCAATCTTTCCTGCAGTGCCTTTACTGTTTGTTATTTGGTCCCATCTTATGATTTTTTTGATTTTTTCCGTTCTTTTTCTCTTCTTTCATGTTCTTTTTCTCTTCTTTCATAATTGTGTTTTGAACAGGTTAGGCACAAATCTTGAAAGTAGTAGTACTAGAAGTCATAATTTTGTCTTTTGTCAATATGTTATATTAGTGACCTAATATTTATCTCCTTTCAGGTTTACTATGCATGTGATCCAGGCTATCGGCTAATAGGACCCACAGTATTGACGTGTGAGGACTCAGGATGCTGGGCTCCAAGGATGCCTCCAGTTTGTCAACTAAGTCACCAGTTTGATGGTATAAATCAAGATGAAGAATAAATTAATGTGCAGCTGTTTTATTTCTTATATCTTGTGAATTGAAAGTTGACATTGCTTAAACTAATTTTGATTACTAATTTATATGAGATTTTATCTATGCAGTGCTATGTTATTTAGCAACTGTAACATGACATTTTATAAATATTCTAATTGCTATGGTTTTAGTATTCCAGCGTGTGTTAATATTTATGTAACTCTTCATATGTTTATTCAAAGATGACATTCGAAATGAGAAGACAATCCTGGATATGCATACCATCCTTGTAGCAACCACTGGCAGTGTAATTGGTATTCTACTTATCGTCCTTGCCTCATTTGTAAGTGTGGTTAGGTTACTTTATTTATGTTGTATTATGGCAAACATTGAATATTTATAATTATATAGTTTAATGAGACTTAAGTCATTTCTAGATTCATATGGCTCTCCTGAAGGATATGTTTTTAGATAAAGTGGAAATAAGTAAGGTCAAGTTTGTGAAGTTATTTCCTCACCAGGAGTAATAAAGGCCCATGGATGGGAGCACGGATCTGAAAAATGATATTGTTAAACTACAATAAAGTTTTTGTACTACTTACCTGGCAGATATATACTTAGCTATAGTCTCTGACGTTCCGACAGAATTTCAAATCGTGCGGCACACGCGACAGGTGAGTCAGGTGGTGGCTCCTTACCCGCCGCGGGTGGCGGAGTATGAACCAATGCTATCTCTCCAGCCAGATTTTTTCTCTTTCACCTGTCTCCTGAGGGGAGGCTGGGTGGGCCATTACGTCATATATCTGCCAGGTAAGTATGTACAAAACTTTTATTGTAGTTTAACAATATCATTTTTTTTTGTACATGAACTTCCCTGCCAGATATATACTTAGCTGATTGGCACCCTTGGTGGAGGTAAGAGACCAGCTAAAGTAATAAGGAGAGATAAGAAACAACTGATGTTGTAGGATATAAATAACCTTGGTTCTTACCTGTTCAGGCAGAAGACTTCATTGATATTATCTCTGAGTCTGCGTTGCCTGGAGAGCTACAGCTAGGACGTGACCTGATGCTGAAAGACTCTCGGATCTACCACTGGGATATGTGATCCCTTTGTGTGGTAGAATCCAAGTCGGATCCTGTTAAAGGGAGTTCGTCCCTATCTTAACAGGTCCTAACCACTACTACTGCAAGGAGCCACACTCATCACCACCTAACCAAACTACTAAAGATTAGTATTACGACCTAAAGAGATGCCTTCATGCATCCATCTTTAAGGCAACCAACAACAACAAATACAAGGGGGAAAAAATTTGGGACTTTATACTACTAGGCAGGATTGAGTTCCAGCTCCCTGCCCCAGCACTGAATCCGCAGACACGTACGGGCCCAAGGCAAGAAGCATTTTTCGTAAGTGATTCTCACATCACGAAAGTAGTGGTTCGCGAACACTGACTGACATCTCCAGAATGTTGTCTCCATCAGATTTCGCACGGACATATCTTGTTGAAAGCAAGAGAAGTTGCTATGGCTCTTACTTTCGTGTGCTTTCACTTTAAGAAGCCTAAGATGTTCTTCTCTGCAGGATCCGTGTGCTTCTTTGATGAGGCTTCTCAAGAAGAAGGACAATGCGTTCTTCGACAATGGACGAGTAGGCTCTTTTACTGACACCACAGTACCTCTCGGTGGCTTTCAGTTGCTCTTTCTTCTAAGGTAGTATCAAACACCATTCTCACTGGGCAAAGAGTTCTCTCGGTTTCTTCTCCTACCAAAGAAGATAACCCACGAATCTCGAAGTTCTTGGCCATGGACTTGATGGGTTCTCATTCTTTGCAAGAAAACCAGGAAGGAAAGAGCAATGAGAGAGTCCTCCTTAAAACCCACATTACCATCAATCGCCTGAAGCTCACTCACTCTTCTGGCGGAAGCTAGAGCCATCAAAAACAGAGTCTTCCTGGTAAGGTCTCTGAATGAGGCTGAATTAGGGGGTTCAAACCTAGAGGACCCAAGGAATTGAAGGACTACATCCAAATTCCAGCTAGGTGTCTAGGATACACGCATTTTCGTTGTATTAAACGACCTAATAAGGTCCTGTAGGTCCTTATCTTCCGATAAGTTGAGGCCCCTGTGCCTGAAGACATTCGCCAACATACTACGATAGCCTTAATCGTCGAAACGACTAAGCCACATTCTTGTCTTAAGAATAAAAAGAAGTCTGCGATTTGATTCACAGAGGTACTGGAAGAGGAAACGTTATTCCTCTTGCACCAATCTTCTTGAAGACATCCCACTTCGATTGGTACATCGTAATGTGGAAGACCTTCTCGCTCTAGCGATGCCTTAGCAGCTGCTGACGAAAAGCCTTTCGCTCTGACCAGTTTCTGGACAGTCCGAAGCCAGTCAGACTGAGAGCGGGGTGGAGGTTTTTTGTGGTACCTGTCGAAGTGGGGCTGTCTGAGTTAGATCGCTCCTTAGAGGAAGCGATCTTGGAAAAATCCACTAGCCATTCCAGCACCTCTGTGAACCAATCTTGTGCTGGCCAAAGGGAGCTATCAAAGTCATCCTCGCGGAATCTGACTCTGCGAACTTTTTTTAAAGTCAACCCCAGAATCTTGAAGGGGGGAAACGCGTATACATCGAGTCCTTTTCCAATCGAGTAGGAGGGCGTCTATCCCTATTGCTCCTGGATCCGAGATGGGAGAGCAATCAGATCCAGTCTTTTGTTCTTTGCAGTTGCAAACAGGTCTAAGAGAGGCCTGCCCCACAACTTCCAAAGGCTCTGGCAAACCTCTTGTGCAGAGCCACTCTGTGGGAAGGACCTGATCTTTCCTGCTGAGGAGATCTGCCCTTACATTCCTTTCTCCCTGTACGAATCTGGTGAGAAGTTTTATCCCCCTTTCTTCTGTCCACAGAAGAAGATCTCTTGCTGTTTCGTACAGAGAGAAGGAATGCGTACCCCCCCTGTTTCCTGATGTATGCCAGAGCCGTGGTGTTGTCCGAGTTTATTTGCACAACTGCTCCTGTCACATCTGACTCGAACTCCTTCATAGCAAGCCACACGGCTATTAGTTTTTCTTCCTGTTGATGTGCCAGGAAGACTGGTCCCCCATCCAGGTTCCTGACACCTCCTTGGTTCCAGAGTCGCCCACCAACCGTGTTTTCCGACGCATCGGAGAACAAAACACCAGGCTGGGTTTCTGGATTGAAGAGGCAGTCCTGCGAGAACTTGTCGGGATCCGCCCACCATGCTAACTCCTTCTTGATTTGAAGAGTAATTGACAGGGAGAACTTCAAATCCTGAGAAGGACGACTCCATTGGTTCCGATGAAGAAAGAATTGGAGCGGTCTCAGGTGCACCTTCCTAGGGAAAACAATTGCTCCAGTGAGGAGAGCGTCCCCAGCAGACTCATCCACTCCCTCACTGTGCATACTTCTTTCCCTAAGAAGGTTGTTACTTTTTCGAGTCCCCGGGCTATCCTCTCCTGTGACGGAAAAGAGCCCGAAAACTCAGAGAGTCATCTGGATCCCCAGATAAACGCACTCTTGAGCGGGAATCAGACTTGACTTCTGCAGATTGACCAGAAGTCCTAAGGAATAAGTCAAATCCAGGGTTAACTGTCAAGTCCTTCAGACAACGATCTCTGGAATTGGCCCTTATAAGCCAATCGTCGAGATAGAGCGAAATCCTCACCCCTTCCAGGTGAAGCCATTGTGCCACATTCCTCATGATGGCCGTAAAGACTTGGGGGGCCGTGGAGAGGCCAAAACACAGGGCCCTGAATTGGAAGATTCTTCCCCCCCATCATGAATCTTAGAAACTTCCTCGAGGAAGGATGGATTGGTACGTGGAAGTAAGCGTCCTGTAAGTCCAAGGACACCATCCAGTCCCCTGGACGGAGTGCTGCTAACACCGAGGCAGTGGTCTCCATCGTGAACTTCTTCTTTTCGACGAAGAAGTTCAGGGCGCTTACATCCAACACCGGTCCCTCCCATCCTCCTGAGGATTTTGGAACTAGGAACAGGCGGTTGTAAAAGCCTGCCGAAAGATGATCTGCCACTAGTTCGATCGCCTCCTTTCCAGCATCTGGTCTACCGCTAGTCGGAGGGCTTGATTCATGATGGGGGTCCCTGTATCTGGCCGTCAACTCCCTCGGGTGATTCGTCAAGGGAGGCCTCGAAAAGAACGGGATTAGATAGCCCTTCCTCAAAATAGACAGGGTCCAGGCATCTGCGTCTTTCCGGGCCCAGACTTCTGCAAACTGTAAAAGCCTGGCGCCTACAGTTGTCTGAAGGACTTGAGTCTTACTTGGGAGGTTTTGATTGACTTCGTAAAAGTCCTCCCTCTTCTGTTTGGTTTCCGACCTCTGAACGAAGAGGATCTAGAGGTAGATTGCCCCTCGAAAGGGTTCCTGAGAGGTCGGCTTAGCTTTCTTTGTCTTAGTCTGGAAGGTAGGGCGCGGCTTCCTTGCAGACTGTGCTAGAAGGTCCTGCGTAGCTTTGGCAGAGAGAGCCTTCGAAATGTCTTGAACCAGGTGTTTAGGAAACAGCTGTGTAGAGAGCGGGGCAAAAAGCAAAGACGATCTCTTGAGCATGTGAGACCGATTTTGTTTAAAAATGAGTCAAAATACTGATCTTTTCTTCAAGACCCTGCTCCAAACAGTGAAGCTATTTCGCTGGCCCCATCTCTCACCGATTTTATCCATACAGGATAAGACAATTCAATTCAAAATCCTCCGGAGAAAACGTGTCCGGTCCTTGAGTTTTCTTGCTAGGACTCCGAGGGACCAATCGAGAAAGTTGAAAACTTCCAGACTCTAAAAATGCCTTTTAGAATGTGATCCATTTCATTCTTGCCCACGTTGTTCTGGCCGAATTCAAAGCTGATCTTCTAGTGGCGTCTACTAGTGCCGAAAAATCTGCGTCAGCTGAAGAACGGAAGGCCCAGTCCCAAGGGTTCTCCTGTCTCATACCAAATCCTGTCCTTCCTGAAAGCTTCGACGGAGGGAAGGCAAACATTGTTTTCCCCCCGCTTCCTCTTTAGTACGCATCCATGAACCGAAACTCTTGAGCGCTTTCTTCATAGAAAGAGTCGGCTTCATTCTCACACAGACGAAGATCCTTTCGTTGCTTTCGCTGTGGAGAACAACGAGTGTGGAGAAGGAGGAGCAGTAGGGCTCAAAGACTCTCCGAACTCCTGAAGGAGAAGTTCTGTGAGCTTCTTGTACGAAGAAACTGTTGCCGATGTATTAGTTTCTTCCTCAGAGGCTTCCTGGTCTTCTTGAGGAGGAGAACGGGGATGAGGATCCTTATGATCCTTAGATGATTTCCTAGCTGGGGTACAGTGCGATGAAGGAGACAAACGTCTTGAATGAGGAGAGATTCCAAAGTAGAAAGGCGTACAGGAGAACGACGAGTTGTAAAAGAAGGGCGCTTATCCGAAAATTCTTGTCTAAACTCGCATTCTCTAGAAAGACCCACGTCTATCCCTAGGGAAACTAAACTACGAGAGGGAGAGCGCCTGCTAAGATCCTGGCGCCGATCGCGAGGAGAGCGGCTAACTAGGCGCCGAGCGCCTATCTGTTTACAGGGCGCTTAGAGGAATCCTGGCGCCTACCAAGCGGCGAAACGTTGCTAAAAATAGGGCGCCTTTCAGGAGCAGGGCGCTCGAGAGGCTCTTGATGCTACGAAGCGGAGAGCGGCTGCTACGCTCCGAGCGCTTAAACGGAACAGGGCGTTCGGCGAGATCTTGGTCCTTACCGAGGGGAGAACGTCTGTAAGGCTCCGAGCGCCTAACAGAAGCAGGGCGCTTGAGGCGTTCTTGCTTCTAGCAAGAGGAGACCGATGAGGAGTAGGGAGTCTCGAGAACGAAGAGCGCCTACTATGGAGACGAAGCAAACGAGGATCAAGGTGTCTTTCTCCAGGAGAACATCTACTAAAAGAATGACGCTTACCAGGAGCAGGGCTCCTACTAGACTCTTGATGTCTTACAGGGGAGGAGCGAATCTCCATGCGATGAGCGCCTACCATCACGTTATCCGACGCCCGACTACAGTAGTCGGAAGGAGAAGTGCGCCTACTTCCAGAAGGGCATTCCCTAGGTTCTCTGAGAAGACGAGGAGAGAAAGAAGAGACGGCGAAGACGAACCAAGTCTTCTATGACCTGAGCGACTCTCTCTTCTTGCACGAACTCTAGAAGAAGGAGAAACAGAAGGGGCTGAGCGTCTACCCGAGGCAGGAATCCGATTTGAGGAAATATCTTCATAGTCCAAGGAGCGCCTATCCGTCGAATGGCGTCTCGACACCTCCGAGCGGGATGGTGTCCTCTCGTGAAATGTTACGATGAGTAGAAGAATCCTCAAAAGAAGGAGAACGCCGATTGCAAGGAGAGCGCTCTTCCGACGAAACGCGCCTCGATCTCTTGATCGGGAGAGACAAATCCTTCCTTCTACGCGATCTCGATGCCAAGGAGTCCGCCAAGGCTGTGATCTGAGCTTGTAGGCCCGCTAGTACTCGAGAAGGAGAGTCCCCAGGATCTTCTTCCTTCCGAAGCAAGCTCAGCGCGAGGCGCGGGGAGAAGGAGGGCGATCAGGGCCGATCTCCTAGGCTTCTTTGCTTGCAAGGAAGCTACATCAGAAAAGTCTTCTGGGCTGGACGCTAACGTACTGAAGGGAGCCTCCGCAGCCCTCTCTTCAACGGGCGTGACGCCTCCTTAGAGCTCCACCCACGCTTCGGCGAAGGAGAAGAGGATGACGAAAAACACTGGCGAAGAATATTCTTCTTCTTACGATCCAAGGCAGCCTGGGAGCGAACTTCAGGATCTGCCGAGGGACGCCTGACCGGTGGGGGCTCTCCCTAGCCCTCCTGCGGCTTTCGACTTTCCTCCTCCACTGGAACTGGGAGTCTGGAAGAGGTCTAGGCCTGGAGGCACTAAGGAGCCGGTCAGACGCACCCTCCACATCACTGGGTACACTGCACTTATCATCACTGACACTCTTACCTTGCTCAGTACGAAGATTCTTGTCTTCCTTAGAACACAAGGAAGCTTTTGAGGCCGCCGCCGTCCGAAGACGAATCTACGGCTTCGGTGCGGGGAGCAGGAGCTGAGACCTGGAGGAAGGTTCTAAAACTACATTAATGTTAGTTTCATTCTCACTCATTCTCGACCTGCTCGAGCTCCTTGAAGAAGCTTTACGTACCCTATCCCTTTCAAGTTTCCTAATATAAGAAGAAAGAGCCTTATATTCATCTTCGTTCAAAACCTCACACTCTTGACACGGGTTACTAAACGAACATTTCATTCCCCCTACATTTAACACAGAAAGTGTGAGGGTCCACCGCAGCTTTCGGTAACCTCACCTTACATCCATCGGTCACACATACTCTAAACAAAACCGGAGTTTGGAAACAGAATCAAAATCAGACATTCTACAGGAAAATCCAGCGCAAAGTCAATAACGGTCCACAATAAGCGTATGCCAGCCAACATAGAGCGAATACGTCACCAAAATGTTCAAATCAATCTCCAGGCAAGCGAGAAATGAAGAAATATATCGGAAGAAAAAACGACAACAGTTGTTATCGCTTCAGCGACAGAAAAAATCTGGCTGGAGAGATAGATTGGTTCATACTCCCGCCACCCAGCGGCGGGTAAGGTAGACCACCTGACCTACCTGTCGCGTGTGCCGCGAGATTTGAAATTCTGTCGGAACGTCGGAGACTATAGCTAAGAAGTATATCTCTGGCAGGGAAGTTTCATGTACAAAAATAAAAGCAGTAAGCAGTCACGATGGGGATGGAAGGGGTGCTTCTAAGAATTTATGTAATAATTACAGTGTACCTCACAAGGGATGTAGAATACTATAGGTTGTTGCCAGGTACATGTAATTCAGAAGCTGTAAAGTGGGTCACATTTTTTGTTTGGTTATAAGTTTTTTTTTCATTTGCATTTGTTTATTACTGTAGGGTGTATTGCATATAGTGTATTTGTGAAAGCAAGAGTAAATAATACACTTTTAATATCCCTGACAGTGTACCAACGAGCTGTGTACAAAGATAGTGAGGCTCCGGAACATGGAAGTGGTAGCAATATACCACCACCACCTCCTACCTGTCCTACAAACCCTGCTCAGCCTCAACAAGAAAATGATCCGGATAGGGTCGCCCTTATTGCCTTTCCAGATGAGGTAAGAAATGAAAGTTGGGTTTCTGAGCTTTGGTCTTGCATGATTGAAATTTGTTCTTAGGAAAATACAACCTATCATATTATTTAGGAGTATCTTTCAGCAAAAGCTTCTTGGGTCTTTAGGCTGGTAAGGTGTGTATGTGTGTGCATTAATGGTGTGTGAGAATGGAACAGTACCCACTCTCTTAGCAGTATCTCTAGGTTTGCTTTGGCATTAGTCAAGAAATCCAGATATTCTAGCATATTATTCTGTAATGCCTCACATATATTGTATATTTGGTGGTAGTTTCAGCCTTTTAAGATATATAACAACAATGTTCTTTGTGTCCCACTTTTTGTGACCTTTCTTTGCATGAGATTGCTTTTGTGAAGTCTTAAGGAATTCTACTGTGTTACTCTTAATTAATGATGTTTTGTAAAACATTACCCTTTGCAGTTCTGGTTGATGTAGGGTGGTGTTCTTGTCATGCAGTCCTGTTTCATAAAAAGTGGGGAGGCCTTCTCAGGTATGGACCCCCATGAATATTCTTGTCTCAGACATTTGTTGCTTAGGGAGTCATTCGTGGTCTGAGGACTTTCTTGGTTATACTGGCTATGTAAGCGAAGTGTCTTATTGGTGATAACCACAAAACTGCTCTGGTCCAGTACAGTGGCAACTCAACTAAATGGACAGTGGTTGGGTAGGGTTGTCCCTGTCCCAGTAAGTAACAAAATCCAATAAGCAACAAAGATTGGCATATAACCTATATGTTTACAGTAACCTGGAGGCAGAACTTATAGTGAACTTCAGTTTTATAATAAAGTAAGTACATAAACATATTGCACAATACAGTATAGTGTACAGTTTAGCATAACTAAAACATAGCTGATAGCAGTAGTTATACTTACTGATGCTTGCAAGATATGTAAGAGTATACAAAACTTGGTGTGGAAGAAAAGACCATGAAGAACTTTGCATCTCTGCCACAATGTGAAGATTATATACTGTTATTTAAAGCCCCACATGATTGTACTTAATACTGTAATATCATGTTGTATACATATATTTTTAGTCTGTGTATATGTGCACAGCTTATGTATGTTTATATAAGCATCATGCTGCAAAACACTATGCATGCCCCCTTCCTCTCTCCTCTCTCTCTCTCTCTCTCTCTCTCTCTCTCTCTCTCTCAGTCTCTCGTCCCTCTCTCTCTCTGTACTGGTACAGTATTTATTGACATTAGTTCAGTGCAGTATAGCACTATATTTAACTACTGTAATGTAGTGCTACATATATTTCTATCATTCTACTGAAGTGTACATGTATATATGTACATGCATGCATTGCATTGAGGGGGGCCAGCCGGCTAATGCTATTTTTTAAGGACAGGACTTTGATATTTATACCACTTCATATTCATACCACTTGATAAGGTGACTTGGGACATCTCCAAACCACATATGATTTTCACCTCTGACCTTCGGTTTTGTGACGCCAGGATGATTTATCCCGAAAATAACCATTTTTCAAATTCTATCGGCTCCCTTGAAATTTAATATTAAGACCTGGGATTACTACCATATAGAGACCTAATGTAGACCCTCCAATCAAATGAAGAGTTCTTTTCTAAAAGTCATTTTTTTGTTAGATATGTATTTTTTCATTATGGCAAAAAAACTCACACTATAAATCAGGGAAAAAAAGTTATAAAAAAAAAAAAAAAGTCTAAAAGAAAATTGGAAAAAAGGGCTTTATTTGGTTGTTCGATAATGTCTTTCCGAGTTATATACCAAATTTCAGTGCTATAGCTTTAAAAATAAGTGAGAAGATAGATTTTGAAGTTCAATAAGTATAGTTTTGAGATACGGGCGTTCAAAAAAAAAAAAAAAAAAGTTTTCCTTTGTTTTTTTATAAAGACAATGTTAATAAATAATGATTATTATGAATGCATATTTCTTTTTTTGGTTATTAATAAAACCAAAACTATGTTTTGTTCCGACACGGCATACAAACCTTCGGGTCCTTTTACAATAGGAAGATACTAGCGGCAGCTGGATAGGTCGTAAGCTTTCGAACAAGGGGTTCGGTAGTTAACTGCTTGTCCGACAGGCGCGCGCGCGCGACTGGGAGGTAAACAAATCACTTTTGCTTTCGGCCTCACAGTGGATGGACGTGTGTGTTCGCTCTCTGCCCGCTGCTCGTCGTTTGCTTTCTAGTTTGTTTGTAATTGTGTATGAAAGAGCTTGTAAGTACAGTTTTTCTCTCTTATCATATTAATTACGCTGCAATTGAATATGATGGAATCTCCACGCCTCGCTACCCCAAGGAGACTTTGCCCGGGCGGTACCGAAGGGCGCAAATGCGGGAAGTTCAGATCATTCCCCTCCCGAGATTGACCCTCATGTGTTGTGTGCTCGGTGCCGGGGGCGCGAATGCACCCGGGCCGAGCCCTGTGATGTTTGTATTGACTGGTCGGAGGCGCAGTGGACATTGTATGAGGGCAGGAAGAAGCGAAGGCCTCCAAAGGAGTCGTCGGGAAGCTCTCCCGGCGACTCCTTTGGTGACGGACACTTCGTCTTCTTTCCTGCCGCCCGCTCAACTTCCACGTCTCGCGCCTTCCCCTTCGTGCGGTGTCTAGGCCTTCCTTCCTCCTCCCGATCCCGATGTCGAGTGTGGAGGAGGGCGCTAGATACCCCGACGTAGAGTTGTACTCTGGGTCCCTCTATCCGCTCGTCTTCGCGCGAGCGGGTAGAGGATCCTCCTAATCACCCGACTTTTGCCTCCTCAGGTGCGGTTGCCGTGAAGGATGACCTCGGACAGTGTGGGCATCGTTGGGACTGCAGGGCGTGCCGAGTGTCCAGGGCTGCTCTATCATCTCGCTGGCTCCGTGGC
>NC_087213.1:12094856-12116969 GCF_015104395.2 Macrobrachium nipponense | reverse complement strand
TGGTGGTCAGTTGCTTCGTTGTTCCCTCATTTGTATGGCCTCGATGATCTTTGTCACGCTGAGGTCTCGCACCCGTTGACAGATCATCCAGAGCGCACCAGCACTACAGGTCTCCACCTGCTGGCAACTCTGTGATTAAGCAAAGCAGCCTTACGTGACAGTAATCACATAGTCTTACTTTGCAAACAGGTAAGGAACCAAGATGTATATCATCTACTTAATTTAAGTTTCCCAAAAAATCCTATTCTGTCTCTTCCCACCATCCGAAGGTGGGATTCAGCTATATATATCTGTCAGTAAGTGGCATGAACAAAATGTTATTGTTATTATACAATTAAGTTTGTTCATACTTACCTGGCAGATATATATAATTAAAGTGCCCACCCTCCTCCCCTCAGGAGACAGAGGCATTAATAAAAATATGAATAGAAATGGAATGGTTCCTGATATCCGCCTCCCAGCGGCGGGAATGGTACTACCACCTGGCTGCCCACTGCGTGTGCCGCGAGTTGAATTCTGTCGGACGTCAGAAATGCAGCTATATATATATCTGCCAGGTAAGTATGAACAAACTAATGTATAATACAATAACATTATTGATTATTTTGCATTTTTGGTGTCATATTTCATCTGCCAGATCAGCATTTGTAGGTGGCGTAACCCTGGAAATAATTTCTGATGAATATAATTGAAAAGCGTCGTAACCTCGGAACGTCGTAAGCCGAGACCGTCGTAACCTGGGGACTTGCTGTATAAGGGTTCTGGCCATCCCCCCTTAAGATAACCTATATGTATACTGTGCATTTGCTTTTCTTCTCATTCGGTCAAAATTTTCTTTGTATAGTATATTAATCCATAGAGAGAAAGAGAGAGAGAGCTAGGGAGAGAGGGAGCAAACAACACAGGTAGCGCTTTGCTCACCCGAATGCAATGGAAACCCGTGCGTATTACACACAATTTATGCACACTGAAACTGTATGTAATGCTACATTATGAGAGAGAGAGAGAGAGAGAGAGAGAGAGAGAGAGAGAGAGAGAGAGAGAGAGAGAGAGAGAGAGAGAGAGCCAGCATGTGTGTAGTGTTTTATAATACAATGCTTATGTATGTTATGCGTGGAGTATTTGCACACAGGGAATGGTTTTTCATGAACTGTAATATTTAGGATGGGACTGCTAAAGCTGCAGTTGGAGCACTGTTAGGGTGAGAAATTCCTAATTGATGTGGGCTGCTTGCAAGGTGATCTCTACTTACCCTTCCCTTGATGAATTAGTATCAAATACATAAGTATTCAATACATACTTATTACCTGACCCTTTCCAGTCTTTCAAAATATTTAGAACTCAAGAGATCATTCATTTTACTAGGAACACAGGCAAGAGTTTCTATGATATAAAATTGTATGGTACCATTAGGGACTTGAAATGCAATGACTGGTTTCACACTAGAAAGAAAATTTATTTACAGAAATGTCCACAATTTGTTTAGATTCCCAAAGATAAATCACTGGTAAATGAATTGATAATAAATATATAAAAACTCTTATATTGAAGACAAACAACTACTAAAAAATATACAATCAAAATTAGAACTATAAATTAAAAGACTCACAAGATCATAGTTGAATTAAAAAGACAGGATGAAAATAAAATAAATTATTACATGCACTCTCTTACATGGCAAAACTGGAAACACCTATACATTAAACACCATAGAATATGTGAGCACTGGAAATGTGGGCAAATAATAATGGTATCACTGCTTAGATATTCACACTTAGGGACTTTGTTTCACACTCTTTTGTTTTTTAGAATTTTGACAAACACACTAATATAGTAGTTTCCACAATATAGAGACAAAAATGCATTATAGCAAAGCATACAAGCTTAAATAATTTTCCAGTGCATTCAGGGAATGTGTGGCAATTCTCCAGTTGACACGTTGAAACAGATATGCAGAGTAGGCTGAATAATTTGTTTAAGAAGAAATAAATAAATTAATTGTCGAGCTTCAAAAATGTTGTCAATACGGTTATAACATTACTAAGCTAGCATTCCCTCAAAGACAGCAGAAACAGAAGAATACACAAACTTTTGATAGTTTGATGTCTCTTTCAGGGACTACCTTGGGAACTTGCAAGTTGGGCGGTTTAACAGCTGTCCAAGAACTATTCTCAACTAACTGAAAAAATACAGTGGAATGTTCTTCATTGAAATATTTATCTAGATCTCTCCCCAGAATATGAAAAGAAACTACTGATTACAGAAGGGTTGGCAATAGCATCATTAATGCCTTTGTTTTTTGGAAAATTTTACTTGTAATATCAGAGGACTAACTCACCCTGGCAATGGTACCTGACTTGACTGTTCTCTCTGTAGGGTCCTTGCAACATGAGAGGGCCACTAGGTCATCGTTGGAAGGAGTTCTGGCCATCATATGGATAAAAGGAGGGCACTGGGACTTGTTTTTGGCAGACTTTATGAGGTGTTTTTTGGTTCATCACTCAGCACTTTGAGACTGAGGAAGGGCCTTTTGCTCTCCAAACAACTACTTTTTGATATATTAGATTTTTGTTTGTAGTAGGTTTCTGCAAACAATTTTGGAACACCAGTTGGCCCATGAACACTTTTTCTCCTGACCCTAAAGTAATTGTTAAATCATTGTGTAGTTCCCAGCTCCTTTTGGACAAGTTACATCCCTTCAAATATGCACATTTGGGCTTTAGCATTTCTGAAGCTTTCGGAGCAATGCCAGTCAGTTCTATGAAATGACCTTCCCATCTTAGGAATGAGTCTCCAGTGTATAATGTGAGAGTTTGTATTCCCATAAGAATGATTGGATATTTATGATGAGTTGCATTTTTCACCAGATATACAAACCAGAGCCTTATATCATCAATAATATCATTTCAACCATCCTGCACAGTCCCTGTTACTGAATGAAAAAATGACAAGTTTCCACTAAGTGAGTGGATAGTGCACTGCCCCTCACCTGCCTGCCAACAGTTAATCATCTTCTTTTAAGCTTGAATGACCAGTTCCATTTTGTGCTGGGAATACTCATATTTGAAAGGCTCTTGTATGTTCATCTAGGAAAAATACAAATTATCTGGAATATACTCTTTTTATAATCATTGTGATAACATTATTAATTACGTAGATAATATTTTTAGAAGTACTCTTATGGGATGTGTTAATTAGAACTTGTCCTACAATCACTAGCAGGGTGTGCCTCCCTCATATGAAGAAGCTGTACGTCACCGACCAGCAGTGATGTTTGACACACATGGAGGAAACTCTAATGGAAGGTACACACCTCATGCTCACCGAAGCCGAGGGCATAGGGTTGTTGTGCCGAGTGTTAGTGTACGGCGGTCTCGACACAGAGACAACCCCGATAACATTTCCTATCAATCTATTGGGTCTGCTCGGCAGTCGTCAAGGTGAGTAGATGTGTTCAGCATTGACTAATATTATAGACATTTATTTAATTTTAAAGGGACTTGTTTTAGATTGTTGTTTGATGTAAAATTTAAAATAAGGAAAATTCCTTTAGTTTAGCATTGATTTTATTGCAAATTGTTAAATGCATACTGAATATGTACAGTTTATAGAGGATTAGCTATATACTAATATACTGATAGCTTGCTGTATGCTGGAATTTTTACATGAGTTGTTAGTCACTGCAGGAACGATCTAAGGTGTCCTATCTTTGCATTGTTTCTTTGCCCTTTCAGATCCAAGTGTATTTTTTTCTTCCTGTTCACCCTAGGTCCCATTCCCGTATTATAAAAAATTGAATTATGATTTCTGAATCCTGCTATTTTTTAACTTCTTTAGTGCTCAGATCATCTTGCACAAGTGAGAAAAACACTCATGATTTCTTAAGTTTTGTAATCTCTAACAGCACATCTCGTTCCATGATATGCGTAGTTGGTCAGCATGTGACAGTCTTGGCTCAAACGGATACAGTAGCAGTGAGTGATTCCACAAATGTTTACTGTTGATACCAGAGTGGGACAAGTAGTAAATGGTTCTCAGGCACCATCATGCAGAGCTTTAGCTGGTTCATTAGCATCATTTGATACATCTCTTTGGTCAACAATGAAGGTATGTATATAAATATGCTAATAACCCTGTCCTTGTAGCAGCTACTACTTAACTGATATACTTCATGAGACAAAACAGTTGTTTCTTTTATTCATTATTTTATTCATAACAAATCCTTTACCTATATTGCTCAGCTCATTTTGTTAATCACTAAATGTCAGAGACAAAAATTTTGTGAAGGTAACAGAATCTGATGTATGTGTACTGTGCATAATGTGTGCAACTCCATGGGTCCTGGCTGTTAACCCACCCGTTTGCGCTTCCATTGTGTGTCATGAGTAAATGGTCATGTCTCGACCATTGTTTGTGGTCATGAGTACATGGTCATCACTCAGAACTTTTGAGCTTTGTGAAACACTGCCTTATTTTAGCATATTATTGGGTTGTTAGCACCAAAGACTAGCAATTCAAGGTCGAGTTTTTGTTTTTTGCCAAGAAAACTGCAGGCGATACAACTTCCATTGCAGATTAAGTTTTATAGGTTTATTGCTGTTAGTTAATACCGTATATTTAGTTTATGCAGCCCAATGTTGGTGTTAGTTAATGTTAATTTGTTTTAAAGAACTTCAGGTTTGTTCATACATCAAACAAACCTTCGGTCTTAACATTAGGATTTACTAGCGCCAAGCTGGAAACCGGTAGAATTAAAATACACTTGTGAGATCCAGGGACTAATGGCATCTATACCAGGTCACGGGGCATGTATACCCAGAATGCCACGGCTACCTGTGACCCACCAGTTATTTTCCTACCGCCTTTAAGATAAGACGTGTTACTGTCTATCTGATTTAAAGCCGGTTTTTCAGTTTGCCCGTTCTTTATCCATTTCATTTTTTTTATTTTTCATTCCTTTTCTTTCTCAATTGTGATCAGTGTGTGGTAGTGTATACGTGGTATGATGGAGAATTTTGCCTCAACATCGGGATCGTCTACCGTTTCGAAGAGGAGACAAAGGAAATGCCCAGGAGTCAGTGGCTTTCCAATGTTCTAGGTTCCTAACTTCGGTGTCGACGGATCCTCATCCAACTTGTAGTAGGTGCAGGGAAAAACGTATGTACGGTTACTAATCCGTGTTCTGTTTGTCGCGGTTGGTCGGTGGAACAGTGGAAGAAGTTCTATGGGAAAAGCCAATACAAAAGGAAGGGGGTGACGCCATCTTTGGATGACCAAACCTTACCGGCTTCTTTTGTATCGGCAATAAACCAGGCTGCTCCATATATTTCTCTAACCACCTCTGCTTTTGATTTGTCTCATACCCCTTCGGTTTCTCCTAGCGGTTCTGTATCGGAAACGTCAGGAGGGGCCTTGGGTAATTTTTATGAATAATTTGCACTCTCCTTTGTTCCCAGCAAGTAGAGGGGGAGATCCGCCATCTTTGTTCCAGGCTCCTGCTACTCAAGCGCATAGGTTAGATGGTACGTGGTCAGCGCTAGGCCTACCAGGCGTACCAACCTTGGATGGTCTGCTTGCGCATTATATGACGTCACGGTTCCAGAGGGTCCGGCAGCGCTGAATGTTCCTCATCCCCGGGCTTGCAATTTATGGGAATATGCCGCGGCTTCACCATCCCACTCAGTGTTACAGCGATGCAGAACGTGGGAGGTAGTTTGGCAGCAAACGTGCGGTTGCCAGCAGAAACCTCTCAGTCTCTCCCTACGAGAGGGGTGACGTCACAACATAACGTCACACTCCGATATGGCAGGCGTGATGACGTCACAGACCGATTCTCGGCCTTTTTCGCTGCACCCAGACGCTAATACGCCTTCTGACCCGTCATGCAAACTGTAATGCAGAAATTACAGGCATATAGAGAAGAGAATGAATAAGAGAGACAAAAAGAAAAAGTGTGATTCGCCTTCTTCGTCTTCTTCCTCTAGTTCGGCGTCATCGCTAAGATCCGATAACGTCACGGCGAGCGCCAGTCAAGCATTGGAGGAGGATTCGGGAGTTCCTGGCGGATCCTCGGGCTAAGAAGAGAAGAAACAATTCTTCCTCATCTTCGGACCAAGACTGTCAATTCCAAGTCAGCAAGAAGGTCGGAAAGTCAGTGGCTATTAAGCACAAGGTTGGCAGACGAAGCCCGTTCGCAAGAATCCGAACAAGCGAGACGAGGTGACGGCGGCGGGCTAGCGGCCGAGGCGGAGTTGCCAGTTCGGATCGCAAAAACTGCGATACCCCTCTGGTAAAATCGACATTGGCGGCGAAAGGTGCAGCAGAGGATGGAATGCAGGTCCCAGTTTCGCCCGTAAGGCCGTCAAAATACGTACGAAGGACGATAACGCTCCTATTAAAAGTACGAAAAATAGAGAGTTGGCAACACCTCGGCGGATACGTTCGTGGAAGGCAGTGTCCGTCTGGATAGAAGGTCGGCCAGGCCGGGCTTGCCGACGCTCGAAAACAATGCCAATACTAATAGAGACGAACTTATCTCTGTCTTAAGGGAGCCTTCATCTTGGAGATCTAGACGAGGTTCTTCCGCTCTAGATCCGTGAGCAGAGAAAGAGTGAGACGTTCTCGTTCCCCTGCTGACTATCCGGATTGAGCCAACAGCGGCCAGCAAAGATCAAAGAGACCGCGGCCGTAGGGGCAGGCGGCCGTGGAATTCCGGGCCGTCTGTCAGAAGATAGAGGCGAGACAACATCCCTTGTGACGGAGAATGGTACACTAGAGCCGGAGGAGGAGAAAACCAAGAGTTTCTGGCCTCATATGCAGAGGTGATTGATTTGATTCGTCAATTCATAACCTTTCGGAGAAGACAGAAACACCGGCCAGTATGCTTCCTCCTGGAATTGACATGGCATTGGACTAAAGAGGGATACCAAGGTGTCCGTATGAATTGCCTTGTTCGAGTCATGCGGAATCGGTCTTGCAACACTAAACGCAAAGATTGCAGGGAGGGATAATTCCTTAAGATCTAATAGATTATTTAAATTTAAATTTATTCCCCCATCCAATGATAAAGCAAAGGAAATATTATACGACAGCCGAAGGGTCCCTTTGCTGTCTAGACAAATGAACCCTAATGTTGTAAGGTTAAGGCCTGGATTAACCTTGGATCAGGTTAAAATGGAGTGCCCTTCGATGACGTACCAAGAGGCTGCTACGTTAGAAGCAACAGCTTCTTCTGTCTTTCAGGCTGCTTCTTGGTTAGACCTTTGGTCAACAGCAGTGGCGAAGATTGCATCCTCGGTAAGCAACAAGGAAAGTAGTGATGAACCATTGTTCATTAGATTACTACAGTCAGGTTCCAAGGCGATTGCGTACCTGACAAACGTAAGTGCCAATGTTTGGGCAAATATCCTGCTAATGAGGAGAGATGCAGCGTTGGCTAGACTAAGCCGCACTGTGGATTTGGATTCCCTGTTAGCAATGAGGAATGGGGATATCTTGGAATCACAACTGCTGTTGCCAGAGGTCTACTGGAAGAGGCGATAGATAGAAGAAGGATGGACACTAACGATAGGTTGGTGCAACAGGCAGTTAGGAAAACGTCTAACAGTCAAACTACTCCTTTGGAGGGAAGACAACAGCAGATGTCTCGAAAGAAGACAGTGAGACATAGCATCCTAATAGAGTCACAAGACCCTCTTCCCCAAAGAGGATAACTCATCGGCCCTTTCACAATAGAAACAACAGAGGAAGGGGCAATAGGGGAAGAGGGAGAGGCTCAAGAAGATAGGATGGGCGCCTCCCATCACTCGGCCACACCAGTGGGGGGGTTGCCTGGCAAATCACTGGAAGGTGTGGCAGGAACTAGGGGCAGAGCAGTGGGTGGTGGATGTTCTCAGGATCGGGTATTTGATCCCGTTCGAGGTAACCCCGCCCCTGACAGATCAACCATTACCTCACGTCACTTATGCCCACAAATCTCAGAAGGCCAACTATTCTGCAGGACGAAGTGAAGAAGATGATGAAAAAGGAGCTGTGCAACAAGTATGCAGTCCGACAAAAGGCTTCTACAGCAGTATTTTCCTGGTACCCAAAGCCAACGGGGAGTGAGACAGTAATGACCTGTCAACGCTGAATCTGTTTATAAGGAAAACCAGTTTCAAGATGGAAACTCCGAAAAACGGTTCTACGAGCAGTCAGAATCGAAGACGTTTATGCTGACAGTCGATCTAAGGGACGCATACTTTCAGATACCAGTCCATCAGTCTTCAAGGAAATTTCTCCGCTTCAGTCTTGCAGGGAAAGCTTTCGAATTCAAGGTCCTGTGCGTTCGGATTGACAACGTCTCCTCAGGTTTTTACAAGAGTGTTCACCCTCGTGTCGGCGTGGGCGCATGCTCAGGGGATCAGGCTATAAGATATCTGGACGATTGGCTGGTGATAGCAAAGTCCAGGGAGAAATTACTCAGGGACAGGGTGGCCCTCCTGCAGCTTTGTCACAGCCTAGGTATTGTGGTGAATCAGGAGAAGTCGCAGTTGGATCAAGTCAACGTTTGGAATATCTGAGAATGGTGATAGACACAACACAAGCCAAAGTATTCCCGACAGACCAAAGAGTAGAGAAATGCAAACAAGTGGTGAATGCCTTTCTGGGAAAGCAGACACAGCCAGCAAGACAGTGGCAGGTGGTGCTGGGAATCCTAACCTCCCTGGAGAAGCTAGTACACAAGGAAGGCTACACCTTCGGTCCCTACAATGGAGGATGAAGGAGTTTGGTCTCCCAACAGTAGATCACCCGTACGAGCAAATTCCCTTGTCGGCAGAAGTGAGGAAAGACTTGCTGTGGTGGGTGAACGACGACAATCTGACAGTGGGTGTCCCCCTTCCCCCAACAATCCTCCCCAGACCTCTTGCTGTTCTCGGATGCGTCACTAGAAGGCTGGGGAGCCCATATGGAGGAGTTGATGGTGTCAGCAAAATGGAGTTGCAAGGACAGAGAACTCCATATAAACGTGCTGGAGTTGAAAGCAGCTTTTCTGGCTCTAACAGGGAATTCAGGGAGAGAGTAAAGGGACACTCAGTGGTATTGATGTCAGACAACACCACAGTAAGTAGCTTATATAAACAAGCAAAGGAAGGCCTAGTTTTCTCGCAGTTACAGTGATGACAGTTCAACTTCACCAGTGGGCTATAGAGAACCTGGTAGACATCAAGGCCAGGTATATTCCGGGAAAAAGGGAAAAAGAAACATAGTGGCCGACAAGTTGAGCCGCAGGATCAGATTCTGGGAACGG
Organism: Macrobrachium nipponense; assembly: GCF_015104395.2. Classification (NCBI taxonomy): domain Eukaryota; kingdom Metazoa; phylum Arthropoda; class Malacostraca; order Decapoda; family Palaemonidae; genus Macrobrachium; species Macrobrachium nipponense. The sequence continues at coordinate 12,107,680 of NC_087213.1, read as the reverse complement.
AGTGGTCCCTACACCAGCAGGTAGTGGACAGGATGCTCATGTTGTGGGAAGGACCGATCATAGACCTATTCGCAACCAGGTACAACAAAAAGTTGGAAGTGTATTGTTCGTAGTCCCAGACGCAGAGGCAGTAGCAGAAGATGCGCTACAACACCCCTGGGACAATCTGGATGTGTACGCATTTCCTCCATTTTGTCTAATCCGTCAGGTTCTGAACAGGGTAATGCGGTCTCAGAACCTCAAGATGACCCTGGTAGCCCCGTTATGGCCGAAAGCAGAGTGGTTTCCAGACCTACTGGAACTCCTAGTAGATGTGCCAAGAGAGTTACCTCCATGGAGCAACCTTCTGTGTCAGCCGCACGTGGAGAGGTACCACCAGTCGTGAAGTCCCTATCGCTTCACGGGTGGAGACTGTCAAGTATCTCCTCCGAGCGCGAGGGTTTTCGCAGAAAGCACAACTCAGATGGCAGGTAATATCAGAAAATCATCTGCGACAGTATACCAAGGAAAGTGGTCAGCATACTGTGATTGGTGTCGTAGAGGGAACTTGGGCTCCACTCGGTACCACTATTCAGCAGTTAGCAGACTTTCTGATATATCTCAGAACAGAAAACATATGTCTGTATCTGCAGTGAAGGGGTACAGGGCGGCTCTAGCCTCAGTCTTACGAATGAAAGGAGTGGACATATCGTCTTCATGGGAGTTGGCCATGCTGATGAGGAGCTTTAAACAGTCATGCCCACCAAAGGAGCTGAAAGCCCCAGATTGGGATCTGACCAAGGTACTGAGTAGTCTGACAAAACCCCCCTACGAACCACTAAGGCAGTCCCACGGATAGGAGCCTGACCCTGAAGACAGTCTTCTTATTGGCCCTGGCTTCAACCAAAAGGTGGGGGGGGAGCTACATGGCCTCTCATACTCATAAAGCACTCGAGAGGTTGGAGATCAATGGTATTTGAGTTTGTCCCAGAATTCGTGGCCAAGACCCAAAATCCAACAATAGTAGACGGCAGATTCGACTCCTTTACCATACCTTCCTTGGCAGACTTTGTAGACAACGACAAAGCTGAGATGCTCCTGTGTCCGTACCCCTCAGGGGCACTAAGGGAGTACTTAAAGAGAACAAGGCACCTCAGGCTGGGTGCCAGAGGTTGTCGTAAGTACAGGACGGAACAAGAAGGAAGTGTCCAAGAATACAATATCGTTTTGGCTAAGGGAGACGATCAGAGATGCTTATACGGCAGAAGGACAGAGGGTCAGATAGCCAGGTGGGAGCTAGAGCTCATGACATCAGGGGCGTGAGTGCTTCCCTGGCATTTAAGAAGAACATGTCTGTGGATAAAATTCTGAAAGCTGGTGTGTGGAAACGCCAAACAACTTTCACCTCATTTTATTTGAAAGATGTTGCCCATAGATCCTTGGACACCTTTTCCTTGGGTCCAGTGGTGGCAGCCCAACAAGTGATATAGTTCTCCAGTGCCCCTGCGGGTCAGTTTGCGTCTAGTCTAAGATGAAGGTATGAAAGTAGAATGAATGGGATGACTGGTCTTTTTTCTTTACTACTTTCTTCCTACTCCTTTAACTACGGGCAATATGAAGGAGAGTACCGTCATGTGCTGGAACGGACTAGATGCAGGTGAGGTGGTCAGCCATACTGTGAAGCTATCTTAGGTGATGATATACTTTTCAGTAGCAACACACCCCTCTGGATAATAGGGAAAAGAGGGGGTGAAGGTGGATCCAGTTGCAAGGGACAAGAGTAAACAGTAGAATGGTATCTACACCCAGTGGGAGAAAACCAATAGATCCGCTTAATCTTTGGGTCCTAGGTTCATTGTCCATTCTCTTAGAATTTCCCTATATACTGGGATTTGGAAATGGATAAGGTGGCAAACTCCCAGTCAGTTGTAGAGACTTACCTCCCTCCAATAGTAAGTCTATCCTAATGTTAAGACCGAAGGTTTGTTTCGTGTATGAACAAATACCAAATTTGTAACTAATTTGTATTTTTATGCATTCAACTTACCTGTCAGATATATACTTAGCTATAGACTCCGTCGTCCCCGATAGAAATTCGAATTTCGTGGCACACTCTACAGGTAGGTCAGGTGATCTACCGCCCCGCCGCTGGTGGCGGAATAGGAATCATTCCCGTTTTCTAAGACAGATTTTCTCTATCGGCCGTGACAGCAACATTGTTGTTGTTACTCCTGATTTGATTTTCGTGTTTTTTCATCGCTATTGATCTTCTAAGCCGGTTATTATGGTGACGTATTGGATCTTTGGTTTGGCATACTCTTTCGTGGACTGTTGGAAGGACTTGGTTTTTGGATATTTCTCATGATGTCGGATTCTAGCTTTACGGTTAAGAAACCAGTGTGTAATTGAGGGATGCATGGTGAGGCTACCGAAAGCTTTGGTAGACCCTCACACAGTTTGTAAGGGGTGTAGAAGGAATGAATGTTCAATTTCTAACACCTGTGATGAATGTGTAAATGAATGAGGAAGAATGGAAGAATTTAAATTCATATTTAAGGAAATTAGATACGGATAGGGCTAGGAAGGCTTCCTCCAGAAGCGTAAGTAGGTCTCGCTCTAACGAGCCTATTAAATTAACACCTAACCCTAAACCTGTCTTCTTCCTCTAGTACTAAGACTGCAAATCCGGCAATGGAAATTGCAGATCTTAAAGCTGCGCTACAAAGGATGGAACGTCAAATGCTGACGTTGAAAGGTAAGCACAGTGATAGTGAATTAAGTGTCCCTAGTGCAGTGGAGGGTGCGTCTGATCGGCTTCATCTCGCTCCCAGGCCTAGACCTCTTCCAAGCTCACAGGCCCAGAGGAGAAGGAATGTCAAAAGCCTTACGGAGGTTATGGAGAATCCCCACCGATCAGGCGTCCCCTCGGCAGATTCTGTGACGACCCGAACTGCCAAGGATCGCTATCGAAAAAGCATCCTAAAGAAGTGTTTTTCCCTTTCGTCAGATTCTTCACCCGAATGTAAGGGGATGGAGTTCTGATGAACTGTCATGCCCCTTAAAGAGAAGTTGGAAGGCTCCAACTTTGGATTCAAGCCCTGAGCTTTTCTCCGATCTATCACCTTGTGAGAAGAAGAAAAGGAGATTGGTTCCTAAAACGGAAATCGGAGTTTCCTTCCGCTTCTAGACATCCCTCACCTGAATCAGGGAAGGAAAAAGAGAATGCGGCTGCGAAAATTATCCTAAATGTGCAGGAGCAACTTTCGGCCTTAGTAGGAGTTTTTACTAAGGAGACTCCCAGGAGAAAGGACTCTTTCCTTCCTATAAAGAAGACGAAGGGAAGGAAAGAAGAAACGAAAGTTTCGGCTTATAACTCAGAGGAGTATGAAGAATGCGCCAAAACGCCAACCTGGCGCAATGCGCCAGATGCGTTTGAGACTCCATACGAGTCAGAAGAGCCAGAAGCGCCAGAAGCACCAGCCTGGCGAAATGCGCCAGAAGCGCCAGAGGCGCCAGATGCGTCAGATGCGCCAGAAGCGCCACCCTGCCGAAATGCGCCAGAAGCGCCAGAGGCGCCAGATGAGCCAGAAGCGCCACCCTGCTGAAATGCGCCAGAAGCGCCAGCCTGGCGCAAGGAATCACGAGCGCCAACCCGGCGCAATGAGCCACAAGTGACAAATAAGAGACGGACTTCTTCCAAAAGACAATTAAGCCAGGAGGATTTGTTTAGCTTTCGGAAGGATAAACCTTTACCTGACAGGGACTCTAGTTGTCGCACAGGCGGGGGCCGTAGCCCTTGTCAAGACATAGGTGGTTCCGGAGAAAGCGATAGGAGAGGACATCCTTCGTCTGACAAGGAGAGAAAGGTGTCGCACAAGCGGCCATCGCTCTTGCCAGGAGAAGGATAGGTCGTTTGCAGGATCAAACCTAATCTCTCGTAGGGACGCAAGTTATCGCACAGGTGGTCGTCGTTCTTGCGAGAGTGGGGTGGATGTTGCAAGAGGCCAGTCTCCTGTTGGAAATAAACAATCCTCTTCGGAATTGGATTTGGAAGAGATTTCGGACTCTGAAGACCACTCGGCTCCGATTTTGTCAGATTACAAGTCGCTGGCAGCCCTCTTACTTCAAGAGTTTGGGGACTCTTTAAGCCCGACTGCTCCTCCTTCTCCAAGGTCCTTATTTACAAGCACGAAGGTCCCGAAACAATCATCTTTTATTAAAATGAAGCCAACCATTTCCATGAACAAGGCTCTCCGATTCGTAGGAAATTGGTTGGAATCCAAGGAGAAGGCGGGGAAGACAGTCTTTACCTGCCCTCCTTCCAGACTATCAGGAAAGAAGGGAATTTGGTACGAGACGGGCAAACCACGGGTCTAGCTCTCCCGTCCACTGCCGAAGCAGATTTTTCGAATCTGGTGGATTCGTCTAGGAGACAAGCCTTGTCATCAGCAAAGATCACATGGGGGGACTTTTGAGATGGACCATCTCCTCAAGGGATTGTTTAATGTCTTAGAAGTTTTTAACTTCTTAGACTGGTCCCTTGGGTGTTGGCCAAAAAGACACAAGAGAATGAATCTCTTAGTCCAGAAGTCCTTCATAGTGTTCTTTCCTGTATGGACAAGGCGGTTCAGGATGGATCAGGAGAGGTGGCCTCTCTGTTTGGAACTGGTATTCTGAAGAAGAGAGTCTTATTTAGCTCTTTTCTGACGAAAGCAGTTACTCCTACTCAGAGGTCATCTCTTCTGTATGCTCCTTCTGTGGACCAATTGTTTCCTTCAAATCTAGTAAAAGATATTTCTCATTCTTTGACAGAAAAGGCACACAAGATCTCTTGGCCCAATCTGCAAAGAAATCGAGGACTTCGGGTCCTATTAATGAGAGAGAATCGGGCTCCTCAACAGCCCTTTCGAGGGAGCTCCTCGCCAGACCCTCTTTTAAGAAGAGAGGAGTGCAGAAGAGAGGTAGGTCTTCCTTCAGACTATCAAGAGAGCGAAATGAGACAACAGTCCTTCAAGCACCGGTAGGAGCCAGACTTCGGAAATTTTCCGAAGAATGGACTCGGAGACAGGCAGAAATTTGGTTCCTTTCCGTGGTAACAAAGGGATATATGATCCCCTTTCGAGACAGACCTCCCTTGACTACGAACCCGAGGGAACTGTCAGCCCAATACAGGGACCCTGCCAAGAAAGAAGCATTATTGCAACTGGTAGAACAGATGTTGCAAAAGGAGGCCATCGAAGTGGTTCGGGATCCGCATTCCCGAGGATTCTACAACCGTCTTTTCTGTTCCGAAAATCCTCAGGAGGGTGGAGACCGGTCCTGGATGTGAGCGCATTGAACCGATTTGTGGAGAACACAAAGTTCTCTATGGAAACATCAAAATCGGTTCTTGCAGCTCTTCGTCCAGGAGATTGGATGGTCTCCTTAGATCTACAAGATGCATACTTTCATGTCCCCCTGCATCCATCATCGAAGAAATATCTCCGATTAGTGATGCAGGGGAAAGTATACCAATTCAGAGCCCTATGCTTCGGCCTTTCTACGCCCCCTCAGTGTTCACGAGGCTAATGATGAATGTTGCGAGATGGCTACATCTAGAGGGGATAAATATCCCTTTATCTGGACGATTGGCTAATAAGAGCAAAATCGGAAATTCAGTGCTTGAAGGACTTGGAGAAGACTTTGAACTTGAAAAAATCTCTGGGACTGCTCGTGAACCTCGAGAAATCACAATTGATCCCCAGACAGAACATAGTCTATCTGGGGATACAGATATTTTCTCGGGGTTTTCGGGCGTTTCCATCTCAAGACAGAATTACTCGAGGCTTAGAAAAGATCTCGAACTTCTTAGGGAAAGAACGGACCTCGGCGAGGGAATGGCTCAGTCTGCTGGGCACCCTTTCCTCGTTAGAGCAGTTCATTTCCCTAGGAAGATTAAATCTCAGACCTCTGCAATTTTATCTAAAGAGGATGTGGAGTCAAAAGACAGGAGACTTGTCAGACGTTTTTCCCATCCAACAGGGGATAAAATCCGACCTAAAGTGGTGGTTAACCCCATTAACAAGGAACGAAGGGGTGTCCCTCTTGATTCGGAACCCTCACCGAGTGTTGTTTTCCGATGCCTCGGAAACAGATTGGAGGGGAAGCAACAACTGGGTCCAAAGGAAGTAGCAGGTATTTGGACCAGACAACAAACTACTCTGCACATCAATGCGAAGGAACTTCTGGCAATTCATCTAGCCCTGGAATACTTCGAAGCGGAAGTCAGAGGGGTGGTAGTTCAAGTCAATTCCGACAACACCACAGCTCTGGCTTACATTCGGAATCAAGGGGGCACTCACTCTTTCTCTGTGAACGAAATAGCGAGAGCTCTATTAACCTGGACAGAGGAACGGGGCATTATTCTGCGTACAAGGTTTGTCCAAGGAGTAAAAACCTAAGGGCAGACAGGTGAGCAGAAAGAACCAGGTTCTCCCGACAGAGTGGATACTCCACTCAGGAGTCTGCAGACAAATATGGTCACTCTGGGGGACCCAGCCCCAGATCGCGGACCTGTTTGCCACGTTCCTCTCCAGGAAAATAGACTACTTCTGCTCGCTAGAAGAAGATCCCAGAGCCACAGCGATCGATGCTTCCCTCATGGATTGGTCAGGCATAGACGCATACGCCTTTCCCCCATTCAAATTGCTGGGGGAAGTAGTAAGGAAATTTGTGGCATCGGAGGGAATGATAATGACTCTAATTGCTCCCTTTTGGCCTTCCCGAATCTGGTTCACAGAGGTACTGGAATGGACGGTGGACTTCCTCAGATCTCTACCAGACAGGACAGATCTGCTCAGACAACCCCACTTCGAGAGGTTTCCACAAAAACATCCAAAGTCTCTCCCTGACTGCCTTTCGACTATCGAAAGACTGGTCAGAGCGAGAGGCTTTCAAAGAAAGTGGCAACTTCAATTGCTAGAGCCCGCAGAGCCTCCTTACCCTGCGGGTCTACCAATCGAAGTGGGGAAGTTTTCCGTAGATGGTGTAGGTCGAAGAAGCTGTCCTCTTCCAATACCTCTGTAACCGAAATCGCGGATTTTCTCCTCTTCTTAGAGAAGAATCCAAATTGGCCGTATCAACTATCAAGGGATATAGGAGCATGCTCTCAGCTGTTTTTAGAAACAGAGGGCTGAATCTCGAGAATAATAAGATCTTCATGATCTCATCAGGTCTTTCGAGACTACGAAATTGAGATCGTCGATTTCCCCGAGTTGGAACCTGGACGTTGTCCTAAAGTTCTTGATGTCGGACAGGTTCGAAGCTATAGATAAAATCTCATTCAGAGATCTTACTAGCAAATGCATATTCCTGTTGGCTCTCGCAACTGCTAAGAGGATCAGTGAATTGCATGCTTTGGACTCTCGGGTGGGATTTAGAAAAGACTCGGCTGTCATTTCTTTCCAGGATCTTTTCCTAGCAAAGAATGAGAAACCTTCTAAAACCTTGGCCTAGAAGTTTCGAAGTCAAGGGACTCTCTTCTCTGGTAGGAAGAGAGTTGGATCGGTCCCTTTGCCCAGTCAAGACCTTAAAATTTTATTTAGAAAAGAAGAACACAGCTTCAGGGATGTCGACAAGGTCTTTGGTGTTCGCGGTAAGAAACCCCAAGAGACCTATGTCAAAGAACGCACTGGCATTCTTTGTCAGAAATGTAATTACCGAAGCTCATAGGAATTGCAAGAGAACTTCTTTAAAGCTGCTGAGAGTGAAAGCTCACGAAGTCCGGGCTGTGCAACTTCCCTTTCTTTTCGACGGAATATGTCCATGAGAAACATTTTAGCAGCAACTTATTGGAGGTGCAATTCAGTATTTGCATCCCATATTTAAAGGATGTTAGAATAACATACGATAAATGTTTCGCTCTTGGACCTTATGTATCAGCGGATACTATGCTGGGAAATGGAGCAGACGCTGATCCTTAAATTTGGTTTTTTAATATTTTTAATAATTAGTTTTAATATTGTTGTTGAGTTGTGGGTTGCTTGAAAGGATGTTCGGTGATGACTCCTTTCAATCTTAGTACTAACCCCAATGAGGATCAGGTGATCGGGATTAGTGTCGTGCTCTATGATCCATGCCAATAGGCAAGGTGTTTTGTCATGTAAGTGGATAGGACCCCATTGACAAAGATCCTAAGGTTCTGAAGCGTAAGTGGGTAAGACCCCTGTAACAGACCATCAAGAACTCTTAGCATGAGGTCACTACCTCACTGAGGCTCTTGAAGCGATACGGGCTCCTAGGCAGTAGCCATGAAGTCTTTCGCTAACACAGGTAGAATCAAGGTTTTTAATTTTATTACCTACAACATATGTTGTTTCCTGTCTATTTCAGTAGATTAGCTGTCTCTTACCCTCCGCCAAAGGTGCCAATCAGCTAAGTATATATCTGACAGGTAAGTTGAATGCATAAAAATGTTATTGTCATGATACAATAAAGTTTTATGCATACTTACCTGGCAGATATATACGGTGTATGGCCCACCCGACCTCCCCTCAGGAGACAGGCGGAAGAGAAAATCTGTCTTAGAAAACGGGAATGATTCCTATTCCGCCACCAGCGGCGGGGCGGTAGATCACCTGACCTACCTGTAGAGTGTGCCGCGAAATTCGAATTTCTATCGGGGACGACGGAGTCTATAGCTAAGTATATATCTGCCAGGTAAGTATGCATAAAACTTTATTGTATCATGACAATAACATTTTTCATAACTAATAAACCTGAGGTCTTAACAGTTAAAGGCCCACCTCGAACCACCCCTCTAGCAGTCTAAACTGGGTTAGAAATATAACTGGTGGGTCACAGGTAGCCGTGGGCATTCTGGGTATACATGCCCCGTGACCTGGTATAGATGCCATTAGTCCCTGGATCTCACAAGTGTAATTTTAATTCTACCGGTTTCCAGCTTGGCGCTAGTAAATGCTAATGTTAAGATCTCAGGTTTGTTAGTTATGAAAAATACAAATTAGTTACAAATTTGGTATTTTGCTGTGGTAGGCTGTTTAGTACAGAGTTGTTGGTGGATTAGAAGCTGCTCTTCCATTATATTTTGCTTTTTTCTTTTGTCTTGGTGGTAATTTATTTTTTTCAATTTTTCCACAAACATTATTTGGCTGAAGAAATGCTACATCCCTCTTTTTCATCATATGAGCTAGCAGGTAGTAAGTGTACCACTTGTGAAGAGCAAAGTGCATCCCAAGGAAAAGATGAGACGTTGGTTTTTAGCCACTTCCCCAGCAATAGTGAACTGTCTGCAAATGGTGCTAGCACCACCAAGAAACCACTCTTGCTCATAAACAATGTTAGGCTCTTCCTGCAGAACTGTTCACTGGTGTCCATCTTGGCAGTAGACCATGGGATTGAATCTGAAGGAGGTCAGGGTGTCTCAGGGTGTCTTTGGCAATGGTATCCACGCAAACGTGAAGGCAACCGGGGTTGTTGTGTATGATCCTGGATTTATCACAACTTCCACGGGTGTAGATTAATAGATCCTTGTGAATAGCTGTCAGTGACTTAGCTAATGATGCTTGATGGTCTTAGAGGTAGACTCCTGGTCATTATCTCACAAGCCAGCAACTGAGGCTTTACACAGGGGCCAAGAAGAACATTCAGTCTGAAAGATAGTGCAGAACCAGAAAAGTTCACCATGAAAGTGTTGGCCTGGAGTGCTTATAAATCCTCTGCAGGCTCTTGTCCAATTTTTCTACCATTACAATGCTTTTGGAGGATCCTAATCTAACCTTCTCATTGACAGGCAAGTTGGAGCTATAGTTCAAGCAGTAGGGAAAGAAGAATAATGTGGTTCATGAGAAGTATCATTGGTAGAAATAGTGGAGTAGTTGAAGAAACAGTTGTACAATGGTACAATGTTTGGTCTTGAGCAGTCATAAGAGAACTCTTTAATTGGACAAGAAGACTCAGCACTGGTTTGTGGACTAGCAGACTGACGAGAAGAATTCTTATAATGGTGCTGGGTTGGATAATCTCACTTGGTTGAATATCCCACAATGGCAGTGAGGGTTGGATGCCTAACATAACTTTTGTCATCAGTGCAGGCACAGTGGGAGGTGATTCCACAGGATAAGCGATATCTTCTAAACTAGGTCCACGGTCCACAGTTGAAGATGAAAGAACTATGGACTTGGAGACCACTGTCAGATATGGCTGGAGAAAGTTGTCATGTTTAGTGCGATGTGATTGATCAAGACCATAGTTGGCAGGGATGACATGCCCTCACAAGATGTCACTGTAGTCATTGATAACTATTAAAGGCACTGGAAGTGAAGACAGTCAAGAATTAAGATGATGATGAAGTGACAGGCATGCATTTAAATCATTCATAGACAAACCAACACTATCCAGAAACTAATCATGAAACACTGACACCACAGTGAAACTTTCCACAAAGGATACATCAGCAAATTGTAATATGTTGGCACCTCAACTAAATAGACATTAATTTAGTAGATTTCTTTGCTTAACAGATTTTTTGGAGTCTGGTGAAAATAATAGAAATATTTTTTACTTGCCATATGGGTTATTGGACAGAGGACTGAGTGCTCCTAAATAGATGACCTCTTGTCCTTAAGGGAAAACCCACTAAGTATGCTAGAGGTATCAGAGAGTCATCAAATGAACACATATAATCTAGGGTTTCCTGCTTGTGCCTTTGAGGGTGAATGGTAAATAAAGGAGTGAACACACACTTGTAGACTGATGCTTTCCTGGCTGTTCCGGTATTAGGAATGGTGAAAAGAATTACAATCCAATAAAAAAAAATTCTTGATTACTGAAGGAATCCCATGTCTGCTTAAATAGCATTAAAGCTCCAAAAAAGATAAGACAAATAGGCAGTCCCGACCAGGAAATAAAAGTGAAATTTACATTAATGAACAAAGTAGCTTTACTCAATTGTAACCGTATGGCAAGAAGCAACACGACAGACCAGAGGCTTAAAAACAATACTACTGTTAAACACAACAAAAATTCACCAGTCACTACATAAATAATGTTGAATGTGTACTAAATTGTACTAAATAAATGATTGACTGTAAATGAATGCACATCACTCAATGCAAAAGATGCTAATCTTAAATGGGTATCTTGACACATTTCTGCACCCAACAGTCACATAGAAGAATGATGCCTTGTGGTCATGTTCAGTTAGGCCTTGAGTCTTAGAGTTTATCAAGTTAATGGGGCCTGGGAATTCTGTATTGCATAGAATGAGGCTTTTATTGTAATTTACAAAGTTTTCTGTCATAAAAATCCATTGATCATGCAATGAGTGTCCTTCCAGCCCCATGTATCTCACTGCCTTATATCAGTTGTAAGGAGGTACTAGAGGTTGTTGGTTGAGACATTCCTGTGAATAAGATGGCATATGCATAAAGAGACAATAAAAGACTAGTGAACATTGGAGCATTTTTGAGCATGAATATAGCAATATATGTGATTAACATTTTTGTATTAAACTTAAAGTTGTAAAACTCAGTATAAGTTGCAGAACCTTCCTGTAAAGTTAGGCTCTAAGATAAATATGGATATAGGGCCATACATTTATAAAGATGTGTTCATAAATTATGTTTTTTTTTTTAATGTTTTAGGAGCGCCTTTATTAGAAGAGGCAGAAGGAGATGATGGATGTGAACACCGCACTGAAGATCAGTTTTCGCTTTCCACTGTCAGTCTTCAAGAGTAGAGTGATCATTTCTTTGCAATTTTCATCTGGAGAGGATGGAACCCCTTCTTGTGGATATTTTGCAGGAAATGAAATTCAATATTACAGGTAGCATGTGTCACAAAAGTTGTCCTAAAAGTCGTCATTTCAGGAATGTATATATACAAACATATATAACCCTACCTTATCATAGTTAAGGTTTGAGAGCATTAAATAAGTATCCCACTGTTTAGATGATACATGAGGCTCATAATATTTATAGCACAACCTTTTAGAATGTAGTGGTATGAGTAGAATAAGGTAGCATTCAGCATATGTAAGACCAGGGGTTTCTTCAACTAACAGTTATTTGTGTGGCCATGACTTTTCTGTGATTCATGGTGGAACTGGGTTAACTTGATTTTGATCAGCATCTTGCAGATTTATGTGTTACTCTGTTGTGTCAGGGTTTGGAACTATCAAATTTTACAGTATCTAATTTTGTCATTAGATACTGTCTGAATTAATATTTGTTCCTTTGGAAACTTTACCTTTTAAGTATCGTGCTCAGTATACTATTTCCATATTGTATTACTATTTGGTCACTATCTTTTATTCATGCCAGTCTGTCAAAATATAGTGCTCATAATCTGCAGGTATAGCATGTGATTTGCTGGTAATTAGACAGCAAAGCTGGCAGGTAAAATGAACAACTACTAGGGTAAAGTTGATGATAATGATTTTATATTGTTTAGGCATGTGGCTGTTAGGAGTTTCAGTAATAACCATTAGTATTATGTTAAATTTTCTTTCGGTCAGAATTTTGCTATCAATTTAAATTCACTCTGAAATGAAACTGTTTATGTATAGTGGACCCTCCGTATTCACGGGGGTTGTGTGCCAGACCCCCTGCGAATAATTAAAACTCGCCAGCACTGAGAACCCCCTCTAAAAACACTTATGACTGCCCATCTTTTCTTTTAAGTTCAAATATGAAATGTATACCTTAAATAACATCCTACTTCAAATATACCTTAAATTACTGTCCTATTACTTTATTAATCTTTGAGATTATATTTTAATATAATTTCAAAGTTACCTTAAACATTTTACCATTAAAATATATACGTACAGCCAATAACAGAGAGAG
>NC_087213.1:12076625-12094356 GCF_015104395.2 Macrobrachium nipponense | reverse complement strand
CCAAGAGAACTCTTTAAAGCTGCTGAGAGTGAAAGCTCACGAAGTCCGGGCTGTGGCAACTTCCCTTTCTTTTACGAAGAATATGTCCATGAGAAACATTTTAGCAGCAACTTATTGGAGGTGCAATTCAGTATTTGCATCCCACTATTTAAAGGATGTTAGAATAACATACGATAAATGTTTCGCTCTTGGACCTTATGTATCAGCGGATACTATGCTGGGAAATGGAGCAGACGCTGATCCTTAAATTTGTTTTTAATATTTTTAATAATTAGTTTTAATATTGTTGTTGAGTTGTGGGTTGCTTGAAAGGATGTTCGGGGATGACTCCTTTCAATCTTAGTACTAACCCCAATGAGGATCAGGTGATCGGATTAGTGTCGTGCTCTATGATCATGCCAATAGGCAAGGTGTTTTGTCATGTAAGTGGATAGGACCCCATTGACAAAGATCCTAAGGTTCTGAAGCGTAAGTGGGTAAGACCCCTGTAACAGACCATCAAGAACTCTTAGCATGAGGTCACTACCTCGCTGAGGCTCTTGAAGCGATACGGGCTCCTAGGCAGTAGCCATGAAGTCTTTCGCTAACACAGGTAGGAATCAAGGTTTTTAATTTTATTACCTACAACATATGTGTTTCCTGTCTATTTCAGTAGATTAGCTGTCTCTTACCCTCCGCCAAAGGTGCCAATCAGCTAAGTATATTATCCTTGACACGTGAAGTTGAATGCATAAAAATGTTATTGTCATGATACAATAAAGTTTTATGCATACTTACCTGGCAGATATATACGGTGTATGGCCCACCCGACCGTCCCTCAGGAGACAGGTGGAAGAGAAAATCTGTCTTAGAAAACGGGGAATGATTCCTATTCCCGCCACCAGCGGCGGGGCGGTAGATCACCTGACCTACCTGTAGAGTGTGCCGCGAAATTCGAATTTCTATCGGGGACGACGGAGTCTATAGCTAAGTATATATCTGCCAGGTAAGTATGCATAAAACAAAAACTTTATGTATCATGACAATAACTTTTTTCATAACTAATAAACCTGAGGTCTTAACAGTTAAATAGGCCCACCTCGAACCACCCCTCTAGCAGTCTAAACTGGGTTAGAATATAACTGGTGGGTCACAGGTAGCCCGTGGCATTCTGGGTATACATGCCCCGTGACCTGTATAGATGCCATTAGTCCCTGGATCTCACAAGTGTAATTTTAATTCTACCGGTTTCCAGCTTGGCGCTAGTAAATCCTAATGTTAAGACCTCAGGTTTGTTAGTTATAAAAAATACAAATTAGTTACAAATTTGGTATTTTGCTGTGGTAGGCTGTTTAGTACAGAGTTGTTGGTGGATTAGAAGCTACTCTTCCATTATATTTTGCTTTTTTCTTTTGTCTTGGTGGTAATTTATTTTTTTCAATTTTTCCACAAACATTATTCGGCTGAAGAAAGGAGGTCAGAGTACACTGGAAATGCTACATCCCTCTTTTTCATCATATGAGCTAGCAGGTAGTAAGTGTACCACTTGTGAAGAGCAAAGTGCATCCCAAGGAAAAGATGAGACGTTGGTTTTTAGCCACTTCCCCAGCAATAGTGAACTGTCTGCAAATGGTGCTAGCACCACCAAGAACCCACTCTTGCTCATAAACAATGTTAGGCTCTTCCTTTAGAACTGCTCACTGGTGTCTATCTTGGCAGTAGACCATGGGATTGAATCTGAAGGAGGTCAGGGTGTCTCAGGGTGTCTTTGGCAATGGTATCCACACAAACGTGAAGGCAACCGTTGGGTTGTGTATGATCCTGGATTTATCACAACTTCACGGGTGTAGATTATAGTCTTGTGAATAGCTGTCAGTGACTTAGCTAATGATGCTTGATGGTCTTAGAGGTAGACCCCTGGTCATTATCTCACAAGCCAGCAACTGAGGCTTTACACAGGGGCCAAGAAGAACATTCAGTCTGAAAGATAGTGCAGAACCAGAAAAGTTCACCATGAAAGTGTTGGCCTGGAGTGCTTATAAATCCTCTGCAGGCTCTTGTCCAATTTTTCTACCATTACAATGCTTTTGGAGGATCCTAATCTAACCTTCTCATTGACAGGCAAGTTGGAGCTATAGTTCAAGCAGTAGGGAAAGAAGAATAATTTGGTCCATGAGAAGTATCATTGGTAGAAATAGTGGAGTAGTTGAAGAAACAGTTGTACAATGGTACAATGTTTGAACAGTCATAAGAGAACTCTTTAATTGGACAAGAAGACTCAGCACTGGTTTGTGGACTAGCAGACCGACGAGAAGAATTCTTATAATGGTGCTGGGTTGGATAATCTCACTTGGTGATCCCCAAGGCAGGCAATGGCAGTGAGGGTTAGATGCCTAACATAAACTTTTGTCATCAGTGCAGGCACAGTGGGAGGGTGAGTCCACAGGAAGAGCGATATCTTCCTAAACGATATAGTCCACACGGTCCACAGTTGAAGATGAAAGAACTATGGACTTGGAGACCACTGTCAGATATGGCTGGAGAAAGTTGTCATGTTTAGTGCGATGTGATTGATCAAGACCATAGTTGGCAGGGATGACGTGCCCTCACAAGATGTCACTGTAGCCATTGATAACTATTAAAGGCACTGGAATTGAAGACAGTCAAGTTTGAAGATGATGGTGAAGTGACAGGCATGCATTTAAATCATTCATAGACAAACCAACAATATCCAGAAACTAATCATGAAACACTGACACCACAGTGAAACTTTCCACAAAGGATACATCAGCAAATTGTAATATGTTGGCACCTCAACTAAATAGACATTAATTTACCAGTTTTATTGTAGTGTCTTACCGAACAATTATAGAGCCGTGATTTCCACGAGCGGCAGGATACTAAATTCAAATTTAGCGCGTCGGCGTCGCCAACACTGGTGGTGATGACGTCATCTCCCTCCACGGTCGGGAGAACCAGGTACAAATGCCCAGGTGAATCCAATTCTTTTCCTCCGCCGGCGTCCGTGAACATCGGTGGTCGGTGCGGTTGGATAACTTTGCTTCGCTTTTTTTGTTTTTCCTTGTGGATTTGATGCTTCGGAATTGGTGAAGTACTCTTTTTTGGCGTTGTTGTTATTTTTGCTTTTTATTTAGGCGTTGCCATGTCGGATTCTAGTCGTACGGGAGTTAGGTTTTTTGCATTTCAGGATGTAAAACTAGATTATCCAAGCTAGAGTATGATTCTCACACTAAATGTGTTTAAGTGTAGGGGACAGGTTTTTGTTCAGCAGAATCGAACATGTAACGAGTGTAGTGATTGGACTGATTCTCAATGGAAGTTTTTTAGTTCATACTCGGAGAAATTAGCTAAAGACAGAATTAGAAAAGCAGCGCTTAGGGAAAGTAGACTTAGCTCTGCTTCGTCTTGCGATGCATCTGTTCCTTCTGTTTCTCCTCAAATTGTTATGTCTCCTTTAACTACACCTCCTATTCCTCTACTAATCCCACTTCTCCGGCTTCCCGTGTAGTTTCTTCCGACACCATTGCCAGTCTGGAATCGAGGTTAGATCAGAAATTTTCGGTACTAGCAAATACGGTTTTGCAACTTGGTAATTCAGTTAAGACGTTTTTGAGAAAGCGGCCTCAGGTAAGAGTGTAGTTGAGGGTGCGTCTGTCTGTCCTGACACGTCTCCTAGACAAAGGTCACTGTCCAGCTCCCCCGCACCGGGGAGAGACATACCGGAAGTCCAAGGGAGTCGATCGGGATTTGCCCACAGACAGGCGCCTCTCTTGTTGAGCCTGTTGCGCCTCAACAGGGCTCGGTTAAGCGTTGGAAAGGTGTTGCGGTCAGACGCCTTTCAAATGATTCAAGCGATTCGTCTCCGGTCGCACCGGCGCTCTTGGCGAGATTCGCCCGTTTCGCGTCCCTTAAAGAGGCGTTCAGGCGCCGATTCTTCGCCTCCTCCAGTCAAGCTGGTATAAGGAGCCTGAGAGTAGGGTTGCGCCCTCGGCCGTTAGCGGCTCGTTCGTCGCCTCAATCTGTGCCTTTTTTCGGCTCCATCTACTAGTAGAGAATTGTGGTTTTAGCGCTGTAGCTAGCAGTTCTAAGGGTGTTTTCTTTAGGCGCTTTTTCGTCTGTTACGCCTGATGCGCCTGTTTCGCCTCGAATTTCGGCGGCTCCGAGCGAGGCGCAAGTAGTTTTTTTCCGCCTCCTGCTGAACATTTAGGCTCTTCCAAGCCTACGTTAACTGTTTTTTGATTCGTCTCTGGCGCCTTTGCGCAAGCAGTTAGAGAGTGTTAACCAACTGGATGAATGAGTCCAAGGGTGGTTCGAAACCTTCAGATCCGGTTGTAGTTCCGTCTACTTCTTCGGCGGTATCGGAGAATGAAGAAGAAGTAGAGGAGGAGGATTCACATCACATCTCATGTTATTCACGTCTCCTTAGATTTCTTCTGGTATCTTATCCCGATTATTTGAGAAAGCGGCTCCGCGCTCCCCGCAAACTTCGACTTTTTTGATGAGGAGGAAAACTTCAGACCCTCTCCTCCCCAAAACTTGTTCTATCTAAAGCGGTTAGACATTCGTTGAAAGAGACGGAGAAATGGATGTCTATGAAAAGAGACTTAGGGAAGGCTCTTTTTGCTTACCCTCCCTCTAAGTTGCTTCGTAAGAGGTATAGGTTTTTATGTAACTGGGGAAGCTCCTTCTCTGGGAGTTTCTGCCCTCCCTCCCAGGGAGACTTCTCCAGTTTAATCGACTCCTCTAGAAGATCTGCTTTCGCCGCAGCGAAAGTTTTCTTTACAGCGCCTGAGTTGGACCACGTTGTAAAGAATCAATTTAAACTTTTGGAAGTCTTTAGCTTCCTTGATTGGACTATTGGCGCTTTAGCGGCCAAGATCGAAGACTGTCCTTCTCTTTCCCAGGAGTTAGCGGAGGATTGGATTGGTGTTCTGTCCTGTGCGGACAAATCCATTAGGGATGGATGTGATGAGTTAGCTTCGCTCATCGCCTTTGGTACCCTTAGAAAAAAGGCAAACTTTGGTGCTCCTTTGCTTCTAAAAGGGTTACGTCCCAACAGAAGTCTGCTCTCTTGTTTGCTCCTTTTGTGAAAGATAACCTCTTTCAGACGATGTAGTGTTGTCAATTTCGTCTGCGCTAGATAAGAAATCTACTTCGGATTTACTGGCACAGTCTACTAAGAGACCTAAAGCCCTCCGTGGAGACTGTTCCTTCGGTTTCTCCTCTGGCCCAAGCGCCTTTTCGAGGGAGAAAACCCAAGCGCTTCTTCGGCCGAAATCGAATTTGCGACCTCAGTCTAAGGCCTCGGCCAAGGTTAACAAACCTTCCAAATGAAAGCTCGGTTCTTCATGCACCAGTGGGAGCCAGGCTGGCTCTGTTTTGGGAGGAATGGGAAAACAGAGGAGCAGAAGCCTGGGTAGTGCAAGTACTCAAGTTCGGCTATCGTATTCCTCTCGTTTCACCTCCCTCGCTCTCACCTGTGCCAATTCCATTCCAGGCATACTCTCTGGGCTCAGACAAATTTCTGGCGCTAGCCGCAGAAGTGGAAGCGCTTGTTCTCAAAGAAGCGATAGAACAGATAGAAGGGGATTTTCCTCCAGGCTTTTACAATCGCCTTTTTGTAGTTCCCAAGTCATCAGGGGGCTGGAGGCCGGTTTTGGATGTGAGCGCCTGAACTTGCATGTCCAGAAAACAAAATTTCATATGGAGACCACTCGGTCGGTTCTGGAGTCCATCAGACAGGGGATTGGATGTCTCTCTGGACATGCAAGACGCTTATTTTCACATTCCGATACATCGCGAATCTCGGAAGTACCTGAGTTTCATGTTCGAAGGCAAGGTGTTTCAGTTTCGGGCGCTTTGCTTCGGACTAGCGACCGCTCTCAAGTTTTCACCATGGGGTTCTATCCCCCACCCCGATAGGAAGCTGGCTACACATATTAGGAGTAAGAATCTCCCTCTATCTGGACGATTGGCTTCTCCGGTCGGAATCAGAGAGTCGGTGCATGAAGGACCTTGGAACAACTCTGGATCTTGCCAGAAAGTTAGGAATTCTGGTCAACAAACAGAAGTCCCAGTTGGTTCCATCTCAGAGCATCCTTTATTTGGGGATGATTCTGAATGCTCAAGTTTTTTCGGGCTTTTCTGTCCCCGAAGAGGGTTCAAGGCTGTCTGGAGACAGTTCAGGAGTTCTTGGACAAAAAGGTAAGGTTCTTGCCAATCAGTGGGATGAAGGCTCCTGGGCAAAATTGACGTCAGTGGAGAAATTTGTGACGTTGGAAGACTGCACATGAGACCTCTGCAGTTTTTCCTGAGAGCCTCTTGGTGCAGGAAGACACAACAGACTCGATTACCTTTCCTGTCACAGATCAAATAAAAGAGGACCTAAGGTGGTGGCTCTCTCGAGCAAGGTTGGAAGAAGGGTTAGATTTACGACCCATCCTCCCACGAACCTACAGTTCTTTTCCGACGCATCGGACACAGGTTGGGGAGCCCTACTGGGAAATCAACGGACTTCAGGAGCTTGGGTCGGAGAAGGAGAAGAAGTTCCACATAAATGTAAAGGAACTGTTAGCAATTTTCTTAGGGTCAGACAGTTTCGGAGCTTAGTAGAAGGCCGAGTAGTGCAGTGCATTCCGACAACTCCACGGCTCTCTCGTACGTGCGGAAAACAGGGGGGGACTCAGTCTTTCTCTCTGTACGAAGTAGCCAAGGATCTCCTCCTGTGGTCAAACGAAGCGAAGGTTCAGCTAGTCCCGAGATTTGTTCCGGGAAAGATGAACGTCCTGGCGGACGAGTTAAGTCGTCAACAGCAAGTGTTACCTCTGGAGTGGACTTTGGACAACAAGATTTGTCAGAAACTTTGGCGCCTTTGGGGACGACCGTCAATAGACCTGTTCGCGACATCGAGGAACAACCGTCTTCCTCTCTTTTGTTCTCCAGTCCCAGATCCTCTAGCTTGGTCGGTGGACGCAATGCTGTTGGATTGGTCGGGTCTGGAAGCTTATGCATTCCCTCCGTTCGGTCTAATAAGAGAGGTGCTGAACAAGTTCATGTCGCACAGCAATGTAACGCTAACGTTAATCGCTCCCTTTTGGCCCAGGAAAGAGTGGTTCCCGGACCTTCTCCCAGTTGTTAGTAGACTTCCCCAGACTTCTTCCTCCAGAGAAGTGGCTTCTCAAACAACCTCACTTCAAGAGTTCCACCAAAACTTGTCCGCTCTAGCTCTGACAGGGTTCAGACTGTCCGGAATCTTGTCAGAGCGAAAGGATTTTCAAGAAGAGCTGCAGAAGCTATCGCTCGTTGTAGGAGAGAGTCTTCTAACAAAACTCTATCAAGGGAAGTGGAGAATCTTCAGAGATGGTGTAGAAGTGCTAAAGTCTCTACTTCTGCGACCTCTTTAACAGAAATAGCAGATTTTCTTCTATTTCTTAGGAACTCTAAGAAACTGGCTCCTTCGACGATCAGAGGATATAGAGCCATGCTCTCTTCGGTTTTTCGACATCGAGGTTTGGATATTTCCTACAATTCAGATCTGTCGGACCTCATTAGGTCTTTCGAAACCACTAAGCCTCCCGCAAGATACAGTGGCTTGGAACTTAGATGTGGTGCTTAAGTTCCTCATGGGGCCACCGTTTGAGCCTTTGAAGTCGGCTTCCCCCACTCAGGAACTTGACTAAGAAGGCACTCTTTCTTATTTGCACTAGCTTCTGCTAAGCGTGTCAGCGAATTGCAGCTATAGACAAAAGAGTCGGTTTCTCTCAAGGCAAATGCTGTATTTTTCGGTATCTTTGACCTTTCTAGCCAAAAAATGAGAATCCTTCTAATCCTTGGCCGAGGAGTTTTTGTGGTAAGGAACTTATCTGATTTGGTTGGACATAGGAGGAAGAAAGGCTCTTATGTCCAGTCAGGGCTATTAAGCAGTATCCGTTTGCCACTAAGGGTATCAGAGGACAATCTTCTAAGCTCTGGACCTCGGTTCAAAATCCCTCTCGTCCTCTTTCTAAGAATGCTATATCGTTCTTTATTAGAGAGCTTATCAGGGAAGCTCACTCGCAGTCCGAGAACGACAATCTTTCCGTTCTGAGAGTTAAAGCTCACGAGGTTAGAGCAGTGGCAACTCTTTAGCATTCAGAAAGAATTTATCTTTAGCTTCGATTCTTCAGAGCACGTTCTGGAGATCGAATTCGGTTTTTGCGAGTCATTATCTCAAAGAGATAGAAACGGTTTTCGAGAATTTTTTTGTAAAACGTTAGGTCCGTGGCGGTTTCTGGCATGGTGTTGGGAGAAACGGCACAGGGGTCGTCACCTCTATGCTAACTTTTCACCTTGAATAGGTTGTCGAGTTCAAGGGAAGCTGGGGGTACTGAGTACCTGGATACTCACCAGTCTGTTTAGGTCAGATTTTACAATGGTTGGGTATATATGTTTTTAAAGGTAATTCTGTTGTTGTGACAAATGTTTTGTATGATTTGAATTTCTGGTCTTAGCCCAGGGCAAGGGCAATCTTTGTTGTTACTATCCTCCGTCAGTCAGCCTTGACTCGCTTGAACTACGGAAGGATTCCACTCCTGTAGAGGCTAACTTTGGTCAAATTCCAATTCCTCTACAATAGTAAGAAGAGCACCGACCAGAGGCAGTAACAGTCTGCTGTAGCTCTCTTACAAGGTAAGGTACAACAGACACCTTGAGTGTTTACTGGTATTGCAATAAATGTAACCATTTAAAAATACTAGTGGTCCACTGAATCCCACCTTCCCATAAATGTGTAATCAGCTCTATAATTGTTCGGTAAGACACTACAATAAAAATGAAATTTTCATTATTAAAATGAAGTTTTATTGTATACTTACCGAACAATTATGATTATACCCACCCTCCTCCCTTAGGTGGACGGACGGCAGAAAGAATTGGATTCACCTGGGCAGTTGTACCTGGTTCTCCCTCCCGCGAGTGGAGGGAGATGACGTCATCACCACCAGTGTTGGCGATGCCGACGCGCTAAATTTGAATTTAGTATCCTGCCGCTCGTGGAAATCACGGCTCTATAATTGTTCGGTAAGTATACAATAAAACTTCATTTTAATAATGAAAATTTCATATTTCTATGCTTAACAGATTTGTTGGAGTCTGGTGAAAATAATAGAAGTATTTTTTACTTGCCATATGGGTTATTGGACAGAGGACTGAGTGCTCCTAAATGGATGACCTCTTGTCCTTAAGGGAAAACCCACTAATTATGCTAGAGGTATCAGAGAGTCATCAAATGAACACATATAATCTAGGGTTTCCTGCTTGTGCCTTTGAGGGTGAATGGTAAATAAAGGAGTGAACACACTCTTGTAGACTGATGCTTTCTTGGCTGTCCCGGTATTAGGAATGGTGAAAAGAATTACAATCCAATACAAAAATTCTTGATTACTGAAGGAATCCTATGTCTGCTTAAATAGCATTAAAGCTCCAAAAAATATAAGACAAATAGGCAATCCCGAGCAGGAAATGAAAGTGAAATTTACATCAATGAACAAAGTAGCTTTTTATTGTAGTGTCTTACCGAACAATTATAGAGCCGTGATTTCCACGAGCGGCAGGATACTAAATTCAAATTTAGCGCGTCGGCGTCGCCAACACTGGTGGTGATGACGTCATCTCCCTCCACTCGCGGGAGAACCAGGTACAACTGCCCAGGTGAATTCAATTCTTTTCCTGCCGGCGTCCGGTGAACATCGGTGGTCGGTGCGGTTGGATAACTTTGCTTCGCTTTTTTCTTGTGGATTTGATCTTCGGAATTGGTGAAGTACTCTTTTTTGGCGTTGTTGTTATTTTGCTTTTTATTTAGGCGTTGCCATGTCGGATTCTAGTCCGTCGGGAGTTAGGTTTTGCATCTCAGGATGTAAAACTAGATTATCCAAGCTAGAGTATGATTCTCACACTAAATGTGTTAAGTGTAGGGGACAGGTTTGTTCAGCAGATCGAACATGTAACGAGTGTAGTGATTGGACTGATTCTCTAATGGAAGTTTTTTAGTTCATACTCGGAGAAATTAGCTAAAGACAGAATTAGAAAAGCAGCGCTTAGGGAAAGTAGACTTAGCTCTGCTTCGTCTTGCGATGCATCTGTTCCTTCTGTTTCTCCCTCAAATTGTTATGTCTCCTTTAACTACACCTCCTATTCCTCCTACTAATCCCACTTCTCCGGTTCCCGTGTAGTTTCTTCCGACACCATTGCCAGTCTGGAATCGAGGTTAGATCAGAAATTTTCGGTACTAGCGAATACGGTTTTGCAACTTGGTAAATTCAGTTAAGACGTTTTTGGAGAAAGCGGCTCAGTAAGAGTGTAGTTGAGGGTGCGTCTGTCTGTCCTGACACGTCGCCTAGACAAAGGTCACTGTCCAGCTCCCCCGCACCGGGGAGAAGACATACCGGAAGTCCAAGGGAGTCGATCGGGATTTGCCCACAGACAGGCGCCTCTCTTGTTGAGCCTGTTGCGCCTCAACAGGGCTCGGTTAAGCGTTGGAAAGGTGTTGCGGTCAGACGCCTTTCAAATGATTCAAGCGATTCGTCTCCGGTCGCGACGGCGCTCTTGGCGAGATTCGCCCGTTTCGCGTCCCTTAAAGAGGCGTTCAGGCGCGATTCTTCGCCTCCTCAGTCAAGCGGTATAAGGAGCCTGAGAGTAGGGTTGCGCCTCCCGGCCGTTAGCGGACTCGTTCGTCGCCTCAATCTGTGCCTTTTTCGGCTCCATCTACTAGTAGAGATTGTGGTTTTAGCGCTGTAGCTAGCAGTTCTAAGGGTGTTTCTTATGGCGCTTTTTTCGTCTGTTACGCCTGATGCGCCTGTTTCGCCTCGAATTTCGGCGGCTCGAGCGAGGCGCAAGTAGTTTTTTCCGCCTCCTGCTGAACATTTAGGCTCTTCCAAGCCTACGTTAACTGTTTTTGATTCGTCTCTGGCGCCTTTGCGCAAGCAGTTAGAGATGTTAACAACTGGATGAATGAGTCCAAGGGTGGTTCGAAACCTTCAGATCCGGTTGTAGTTCCGTCTACTTCTTCGGCGGTATCGGAGAATGAAGAAGAAGTAGAGGAGGAGGATTCATCACCTCTCGTGTATTCACGTCTCCTTAGATTTCTTCTGGTATCTTATCCAGATTATTTTGAGAAAGCGGCTCCGCGCTCCCCAACTTCGACTTTTTGATGAGGAGGAAAACTTCAGACCCTCTCCTCCCAAAACTTGTTCTATCTAAAAGCGGTTAGACATTCGTTGAAAGAGACGGAGAAATGGATGTCTATGAAAAGAGACTTAGGGAAGGCTCTTTTGCTTACCCTCCCTCTAAGTTGCTTCGTAAGAGGTATAGGTTTTATGTAACTGGGGAAGCTCCTTCTCTGGGAGTTTCTGCCTCTCCCAGGGAGACTTCTCCAGTTTAATCGACTCCTCTAGAAGATCTGCTTTCGCCGCAGCGAAAAGTTTTCTTTACAGCGCCTGAGTTGGACCACGTTGTGTAAAGAATCAATTTAAACTTTTTGGAAGTCTTTAGTTCCTGATTGGACTATTGGCGCTTTATCGGCCAAGATCGAAGACTGTCCTTCTCTTTCCCAGGAGTTAGCGGGAGGAGTTGGATTGGTGTTCTGTCCTGTGCGGACAAATCCATTAGGGATGGATTGTGATGAGTTAGCTTCGCTCATCGCCTTTGGTACCCTTAAGAAAAGGCAACTTTGGTGCTCCTTTGCTTCTAAAAGGGTTACGTCCCAACAGAAGTCTGCTCTCTTGTTTGCTCCTTTTGTGAAAGATAACCTCTTTCCAGACGATGTAGTGTTGTCAATTTCGTCTGCGCTAGATAAGAAAATCTACTTCGGATTTACTGGCACAGTCTACTAAGAGACCTAAAGCTCCTGTGGAGACTGTTCCTTCGGTTTCTCCTCTGGCCCAAGCGCCTTTTCGAGGGAGAAAACCCAAGCGCTTCTTTCGGCCGAAATCGAATTTGCGACCTCAGTCTAAGGCCTCGGCCAAGGTTAACAAACCTTCCAAATGAAAGCTCGGTTCTTCATGCACCAGTGGGAGCCAGGCTGGCTCTGTTTTGGGCAGGAATGGGAAAACAGAGGAGCAGAAGCCTGGGTAGTGCAAGTACTCAAGTTCGGCTATCGTATTCCTCCGCGTTTCACCTCCCTCGCTCTCACTGTGCCAATTCCATTCCAGGCATACTCTCCGGGCTCAGACAAATTTCTGGCTGCTAGCCGCAGAAGTGGAAGCGCTTGTTCTCAAAAGAAGCGATATTAACAGATAGAAGGGGATTTCCTCAGGCTTTTACAATCGCCTTTTTGTAGTTCCCAAGTCATCAGGGGGCTGGAGGCCGGTTTTGGATGTGAGCGCCCTGAACTTGCATGTCCAGAAAACAAAATTTCATATGGAGACCACTCGGTCGGTTCTGGAGTCCATCAGACAGGGGGATTGGATGGTCTCTCTGGACATGCAAGACGCTTATTTTCACATTCCGATACATCGCGAATCTCGGAAGTACCTGAGGTTCATGTTCGAAGGCAAGGTGTTTCAGTTTCGGGCGCTTTGCTTCGGACTAGCGACCGCTCCTCAAGTTTCACCAGGGTTCTATCCCCGATAGGAAGCTGGCTACACATATTAGGAGTAAGAATCTCCCTCTATCTGGACGATTGGCTTCTCCGGTCGGAATCAGAGAGTCGGTGCATGAAGGACCTTGGAACAACTCTGGATCTTGCCAGAAAGTTAGGAATTCTGGTCAACAAACAGAAGTCCCAGTTGGTTCCATCTCAGAGCATCCTTTATTTGGGATGATTCTGAATGCTCAAGTTTTTCGGGCTTTTCTGTCCCCGAAGAGGGTTCAAGGCTGTCTGGAGACAGTTCAGGAGTTCTTGGACAAAAAGGTAAGTTCTGCCAATCAGTGGATGAGGCTCCTGGGCAAATTGACGTCAGTGGAGAAATTTGTGACGGGAAGACTGCACATGAGACCTCTGCAGTTTTTCCTGAGAGCCTCTTGGTGCAGGAAGACACAACCAGACTCGATTACCTTTCCTGTCACAGATCAAATAAAAGAGGACCTAAGGTGGTGGCTCTCTCGAGCAAGGTTGGAAGAAGGGTTAGATTTACGACCCATCCTCCCGAACCTACAGTTCTTTTCCGACGCATCGGACACAGGTTGGGGAGCCCTACTGGGAAATCACGGACTTCAGGAGCTTGGTCGGAGAAGGAGAAGAAGTTCCACATAAATGTAAAGGAACTGTTAGCAATTTTCTTAGGGCTCAGACAGTTTCGGAGCTTAGAGAAGGCCGAGTAGTGGCAGTGCATTCCGACAACTCCACGGCTCTCTCGTACGTGCGGAAACAGGGGGGGATCAGTCTTTCTCTCTGTACGAAGTAGCCAAGGATCTCCTCCTGTGGTCAAACGAAGCGAAGGTTCAGCTAGTCCCGAGATTTTGTTCCGGGAAAGATGAACGTTCTGGCGGACGAGTTAAGTCGTCAACAGCAAGTGTTACCTCTGGAGTGGACTTTGGACAACAAGATTTGTCAGAAAACTTTGGCGCCTTTGGGGACGACGCGTCAATAAGACCTGTTCGCGACATCGAGGAACAACCGTCTTCCTCTCTTTTGTTCTCCAGTCCCAGATCCTCTAGCTTGGTCGGTGGACGCAATGCTGTTGGATGGTCGGGTCTGGAAGCTTATGCATTCCCTCCGTTCGGTCTAATAAGAGAGGTGCTGGAAACAAGTTTTCATGTCGCACAAGCAATGTAACGCTAACGTTAATCGCTCCCTTTTGGCCCAGGAAAGAGTGGTTCCCGGACCTTCTCCAGTTGTTAGTAGACTTCCCCAGACTTCTTCCTCCAGAGAAGTGGCTTCTCAACAACCTCACTTCAAGAGGTTCCACCAAAACTTGTCCGCTCTAGCTCTGACAGGGTTCAGACTGTCCGGAATCTTGTCAGAGCGAAAGGATTTTCAAGAAGAGCTGCAGAAGCTATCGCTCGTTGTAGGAGAGAGTCTTCTAACAAACTCTATCAAGGGAAGTGGAGAATCTTCAGAGAGTGTTGTAGAAGTGCTAAAGTCTCTACTTCTGCGACCTCTTTAACAGAAATAGCAGATTTTCTTCTATTCTTAGGAATCTAAGAAACTGGCTCCTTCGACGATCAGAGGATATAGAGCCATGCTCTCTTCGGTTTTTCGACATCGAGGTTTGGATATTTCCTCCAATTCAGATCTGTCGGACCTCATTAGTCTTTCGAAACCACTAAGCTCCCGCAAGATACAGTGGCTTGGAACTTAGATGTGGTGCTTAAGTTCCTCATGGGGCCACCGTTTGAGCCTTTGAAGTCGGCTTCACTCAGGAACTTGACTAAGAAGGCACTCTTTCTTATTGCACTAGCTTCTGCTAAGCGTGGGTCAGCGAATTGCACGCTATAGACAAAAGAGTCGGTTTCTCTCAAGGCAATGCTGTATTTTCGGTATCTTTGACCTTTCTAGCCAAAAATGAGAATCCTTCTAATCCTTGGCCGAGGAGTTTTGTGGTAAGGAACGTATCTGATTTGGTTGGACATGAGGAGGAGAAAGGCTCTTAATGTCCAGTCAGGGTATTAAGCAGTATCTTGTTTGCCACTAAGGGTATCAGAGGACAATCTTCTAAGCTCTGGACCTCGGTTCAAAATCCCTCTCGTCCTCTTTTCTAAGAATGCTATATCGTTCTTTATTAGAGAGCTTATCAGGGAAGCTCACATCGCAGTCCGAGAAACGACAATCTTTCCGTTTCTGAGAGTTAAAGCTCACGAGGTTTAGAGCAGTGGCAACTTCTTTAGCATTCAGAAAGAATTTATCTTTAGCTTCGATTCTTCAGAGCACGTTCTGGAGATCGAATTCGGTTTTTGCGAGTCATTATCTCAAAGAGATAGAAACGGTTTCGAGAATTGTAAACGTTCTTAGGTCCGGTGGCGGTTTCTGGCATGGTGTTGGGAGAAACGGCACAGGGGTCGTCACCTCTATGCTAACTTTTCACCTTGAATAGGTTGTCGAGTTCAAGGGAAGCTGGCTACTGAGTACCTGGGATACTCACCAGTCTGTTAGGTCAGATTTTACAATGGTTGGGTATATATGTTTTTAAATCTGGTGTTGGTGACAAATGTTTTGTATGATTGAATTTCTGGTCTTAGCCCAGGGCAAGGGCAATCTTTGTTGTTACTATCCTCCGTCAGTCAGCCTTGACTCGCTTGAACTACGGAAGGATTCCACTCCTGTAGAGGCTAACTTTGGTCAAATTCCAATTCCTCTACAATAGTAAGAAGAGCACCGACCAGAGGCAGTAACAGTCTGCTGTAGCTCTCTTACAAGGTAAGGTACAACAGACACCTTGAGTGTTTACTGGTATTGCAATAAATGTAACCATTTAAAAATACTAGTGGTCCACTGAATCCCACCTTCCCATAAATGTGTAATCAGCTCTATAATTGTTCGGTAAGACACTACAATAAAAATGAAATTTTCATTATTAAAATGAAGTTTTATTGTATACTTACCGAACAATTATGATTATACCCACCCTCCTCCCCTTAGGTGGACGGACGGGCAGAAAGAATTGGATTCACCTGGGCAGTTTGTACCTGGTTCTCCCGCGAGTGTAGGAGATGACGTCATCACCACCAGTGTTGGCGACGCCGACGCGCTAAATTTGAATTTAGTATCCTGCCGCTCGTGGAAATCACGGCTCTATAATTGTTCGGTAAGTATACAATAAAACTTCATTTTAATAATGAAAATTTCATTTTTACATTAATGAACAAAGTAGCTTTACTCAATTGTAACCATATGGCAAGAAGCAACACGACAGACCAGAAGCTTAAAAACAATACTACTCTTAAACACAACAAAAATTCACCAGTCACTACATAAATAATGTAGAATGTGTACTAAATTGTACTAAATGAATGATTGACTGTAAATGAATGCACACCACTCAATGCAAAAGATGCTAATCTTAAATGAGTATCTTGACACATTTCTGCAACCAACAGTCACATAGAAGAATGATGCCTTGTGGTCATGTTCAAGTTAGGCCTTGAGTCTTAGAGTTTATCAAGTTAATGTGGCCTGGGAATTCTGTATTGCATAGAATAAGGCTTTTATTGTAATTTACAAAGTTTTCTGTCATAAAAATCCATTGATCATGCAATGAGTGTCCTTCCAGCCCCATGTATCTCACTGCCTTATATCAGTTGTAAGGAGGTACTAGAGGTTGTTGGTTGAGACATTCCTGTGAATCAGATGGCATATGCATAAAGAGACAATAAAAGACTAGTGAACATTGGAGCATTTTGGAGCATGAATATAGCAATGTATGTGATTAACATTTTTGTATTAAACTTAAAGTTGTAAAACTTTCAGTATAAGTTGCAGAACCTTCCTGTAAAGTTAGGCTTCTAGATAATATGGATATAGGGCCATACATTGTATAAAGATGTGTTCATAAATTAGTTTTTTTTTTTAATGTTTTTTTTTTTAATTTTTTAGGAGCGCCTTTATTAGAAGAGGCAGAAGGAGATGATGGATGTGAACACCGCACTGAAGATCAGTTTTCGCTTTCCACTGTCAGTCTTCAAGAGTAGAGTGATCATTTCTTTGCAATTTTCATCTGGAGAGGATGGAACCCCTTCTTGTGGATATTTTGCAGGAAATGAAATTCAATATTACAGGTAGCATGTGTCACAAAAGTTGTCCTAAGAGTCGTCATTTCAGGAATGTATATATACAAACATATATAACCCTACCTTATCATAATTAAGGTTTGAGAGCATTAAAAAAGTATCCCACTGTTTAGATGATACATGAGGCTCATAATATTTATAGCACAACCTTTTAGAATGTAGTGGTATGAGTAAAGAAATAAGGTAGCATTCAGCATATGTAAGGACCAGGGGTTTTCTTCAACTAACAGTTATTTGTGTGGCCATGACTTTTCTGTGATTCATGGTGGAACTGGGTTAACTTGATTTTGATCAGCATCTTGCAGATTTATGTGTTACTCTGTTGTGTCAGGGTTTGGAACTATCAAATTTTACAGTATCTAATTTTGTCATTAGATACTGTCTGAATTAATATTTGTTCCTTTGGAAACTTTACCTTTTAAGTATCGTGCTCAGTATACTATTTCCATATTGTATTACTATTTGGTCACTATCTTTTATTCATGCCAGTCTGTCAAAATTATAGTGCTCATAATCTGCAGGATATAGCAGTGATTTGCTGGTAAGTAGACAGCAAAGCTGGCAGGTAAAATGAACAAACTACTAGGGTAAATAAAGTTGATGATAATGATTTTATATTGTTTAGGCATGTGGCTGTTAGGAGTTTCAGTAATAACCATTAGTATTATGTTAAATTTTCTTTCTTCCGGAAGGTCAGAAATTGTGCTATCATTTAAATTCACTCTGAAATGAAACTGTTTATGTTATAGTGGACCCTCCGTATTCACGGGGGTTGTGTGCCAGACCCCTGCGAATAATTAAAACTCGCCAGCACTGAGAACCCCCTCTAAAAACACTTATGACTGCCATCTTTTCTTTTAAGTTCAAATATGAAATAAGTATACCTTAAATAACATCCTACTTCAAATATACCTTAAATTACTGTCCTATTACTTTATTAATCTTTGAGATTATATTTTAATATAATTTCAAAGTTACCTTAAACATTTTACCATTAAAAATATATACGTACAGCCAATAACAGAGAGAG
>NC_087213.1:12040880-12076125 GCF_015104395.2 Macrobrachium nipponense | reverse complement strand
AACAGAGAGAGAGAGAGAGAGAGAGAGAGAGAGAGAGAGAGAGAGAGAGGAGAGAGAGAGAGAGAGAGAGAGCATTCAATTGGCAGCATCATATATCTGACCATCAAGAGTGAAATATGAATTATTTCTGAGACAGAGAATAATAATAATGGAAGAGAGAGAAGAGAGAGAGATAGAGAGAGAGAGAGAGAGAGAGGATAACTCCCTTCAACACCAACTCCTTCCCCTCCACCAATACGTATATGTCATTTACTTCCACCCCCTCCTTTCGTGAAGTGGATAAAATGATTGGGAATTGCTATTTCTTTTATTAATCTTATTAGTATTTGGAAATTAGTTATTAGGTAAATAATTTATTTATTGTACGGCAAAACAAATAAAAATAAATTAGTAAAAGAGAGAGAGAGAAAAAATTTATTGTTATTGTTTAATCTCGTTAAACTTAATATTATTTGAAAATTACCACTGTAAATTATTATTTTATCATAAAGTGTAGTAGTACCCTCAAAGATATATATATGCACACACTTTTAACACTCCAGCCAAAAGAGAGGGAGAGAGTTGCCACTATGACATTTGTATCTTGTGAGAGAGAGAGAGAGAGAGAGAGAGAGAGATATCCTTAAAAGAGTGAAATGGAAAGATTATTGTATATCTTTAAAATACTATGACATATGAATTTTGTAATTACAGTTATTATTGTTATTATATTATTTGAAAATATTAAACATATTATACATACATGGACCATAAAAATTCTCTAATCTCAGTAAAAGACAGAGAGAGAGAGAGAGAGAGAGAGAGAGAGAGAGAGAGAGAGAGAGAGAGAGAGAGAAATTACATGAACATTAGTCGGCAACACAACATTGCTCCCCTCCTGTCACATTACTTGACATATACTTGACATATTTGACAGCGCTGGACCTCAGTTTAGTATCTAGATCTAAAAAGAAAGATGCTGTGTAAATGGATTTTCCTTCATTCTTACATAATTTTTTAATTTATAAACTAAAATCTTGCTAATTCACTATAGCATTTTCTTTAATGAATTGATATTATTGCTGTTTACATTAGTATTACATAATATTTGGAAATTAGTAAATCATTTACAGGCAGTCCCCGGCTTACAACAGGGTTTCCATTCTTCAGACGCGTCGTAAGTCGAAAATCGTCGTAAACTGGAAAATCGTCAAAAATCCTAAGAAAACCTTACTTTTAATGCTGCTTTGGGTGTATAAAAAAATGATGTAAACTGCATTTTTATTGCATTTTTCATAAAAAAAACCCTTCAAATATTGATTATTTCACATTTTTGGAATCATATTTCTTCTGTCAGATTGGGGTTGTAAGTGTTGTAACCCTGGAACATGCGTTGTAAGCCTGGAAATAATTTGTTATGAATATAATTGAAAAGTGCCATAACCTCGGAGCGTCGTAAGCTGAACCCGTCGTAAGCTGGGGACTGCCTGTATTTATCATACAAAAAACATGCATCACTTGAGAGAGAGAGAGAGAGAATTATTATTATTATTATATGGTATCATTTAATCATATTAAACTTACAAATACAGTATTAATCAATATTTTTATTTGAAAATTAGTAAATCATTTTTGTATCATAAAAATGTATTTAGTCATGAAAAGAAGATAAAAATACACTAATTAGTGAATATTCATCGTTGGAAAAACCCGTGAATAGGCAAATTTCCTGTGAATAATGGTTAGATTTGGTCCAAAGAAAAATCCGCGAATAGGTGAGTCCGCAAATCTTGAGAACACGAATACGGGGGGTTGACTAGTAGTTTCAGTCAGAACTTTGCCATCATAACTTTGCCATCATTTTAAATTTACTATGAAAATGTTTGGACAGTTTTAAATTTGCAAGTTTTTTATATTATGTATTTATTTTAGATAACTGGTTCATTACTGAATTTTATGCTATAATTTATATGACTTTTTGTCAACCACCAGTAAGAAAAATTGAAAGCAGATGGTTAATGAGAATTCGTTATAAGGTGCATCACGTAAACTGTGTTAATCCTTTTATTACTTTTAATCCATAGTAAGTTTAGAAATATTTCCACATTGTGCATCAGTATTGCATAAGCATCTTAAGACATTTAAAATCTGATTTGGTGTCTTTAAATGAGGGGATGTACTATGAAAAATATTACTAAAATCTTTCAGACACTGCTAGTGGTAATATTTTTCGCATTACAACTACACTGTTTTAGAAGTAGATGAGCTTTAGGTTCACGAAGATAATTCTCTTTGCTAAAGCTTAGGCATATAGTGATTTTTTATGTGTATTTATGATGATATGCCCCACAAATTCATACAAATTACATTTAATTTTGCTTAAACACCCAGTTAGTAGAAACAAAGTGCTGAATAGCTGCTTTCAGTAAGAAAAGCCGTAAAATAGTTAACGCTCTCTGCGGGTCTGATTTTCTACCAATCAGGGT
Organism: Macrobrachium nipponense; assembly: GCF_015104395.2. Classification (NCBI taxonomy): domain Eukaryota; kingdom Metazoa; phylum Arthropoda; class Malacostraca; order Decapoda; family Palaemonidae; genus Macrobrachium; species Macrobrachium nipponense. The sequence continues at coordinate 12,073,660 of NC_087213.1, read as the reverse complement.
AGATTGGCGAACATTTTTCCAGAGTTAAAATTAGAGACTGCTTAGTTATGAAGCAGGAAAACTATTTCAAATCCTGTTTCCATTAATACAAATTACAAACTTTTTTTACTCAAATCATTAATCTTCCTTGTCTATAGCTATTGGTTATAGACAAGAATGATTAATGATTTCTGAGTTTTTTTTTTGGATGATGTTTGGTAACCAAATATGATTGAGATTTGTGGTTTGTATTTGCATTATTACCTAATAAATTTAGCAGCAGATTTACATTTTCTTTCTTTGAATTACATATCTTCCTTTTGCTTAAAACAGCTATCCTATATCCATTTTGTTTTTGCTAATTAGGTATTTAAGCATAATTAAGAAGTTTATAAAACAAAGATTAATCTAAAACATTTATCTAAGTATTCCCTCATCTTTTTCTGGTTATTTGAACTTTATAGCCAATTGAATTCTTGTTGTCAGTTTTCCATCTGTTGTCAAGATTTTCACAAAAATGGTAAAGAAGTCTTAGTTAAACATTTGGAATAGTCTTCTGTTTTTAGAAGCACTGCTGCATTATATTTCATTCAAACTGGGACATTGTACCTCAATATTCTGAATTCAAAGGAACGGAATGTTTGCTCTCAGGTCTGACATTATGCCGGATAATGGCCAATTCCCATTTCTCCATATATATTGTAACCACTGCCAGAGGAATGTATGCTGTTTGCATGTTGTATGGTCACATGTTTATGGGTTTCTGTCTTAGACTATTGATGTTTGAATATTGATTCTTAATTGTTTTGATATCATCTGTGAATTTTCCTAGAGTTTCTAGCAATGGATTCCAACAGTTAACTGTATCAAGAGGTCATTTGATTATGCCATATGCCCCTTAGAATTTTTTAATATACTACAGCAAATACTGTTAAGTACATACTGTCAATCGACATGAAATTGTGCAAGGTAAGATGAACAGACAGTTGTTCTGACATAGGGAATTTTTTTCCTAATTTCCTTTTTTTTATTATTATTATTATACTAAGAGACAAACTGAGATGCAGATTACTCATGTTCAGGTTTCCTTTTTGTAAGTTGAATTAGTAGATTGACTTTTGCCTGTCTTGTGATATAAAATATTTTTCTATAGTTTCTCTGCTGTGATATATATTTTAGTTTTTCATTTGATAAATTTTTTAGAAATTTTTTTATAAGAAAATAGGTGTACTATTTTTCTGTCTTTAGTATAACTTTATGCTTAAGAAGTATTTCATTTCTTGTTGTGGAAATGTTTGTTTTTTCACCTTTGTGAATTATGTTTCTGATTGTATCCATCCCTCCATAGTCTTCTAGAATTCCATGGTATGATTTAAGTATCATGGTATCATGGAGTTATTTGTTGTTAAAGGGTGATTTGTATACTAATGAATTTGATTTGTACTGTATATTAATGAATTTTTAATACTACTTTGCAATTTTTCAAAACACTTTTGTCATATATTTTTCCAGTTACTGTATTTTGGAAACATGGTTTTTGCTTGTAAAATAGTGGGAATGCATAAATATTGACTGAGGGTCATTCAGAGCCATGATGATGAAGGGTTAAAAAAAAAGTCTTGCAAAATGATTATTTTTTTATTTAACTGTGCATTTGGTCCAATTGTGTTGTGCTTTTTGTTCTTGTGAAGAACTTGTACTATTCTGAATAGTTTTATGTGGTTATTGTTACAGTGGAGACTAGGGTTATTCCTTTCAACAGATTCTAATAGAGAGAGGTGAAGGCATTGCGCAAATTAAGAATACAGAAATAAGTGGATAGGCCATGGGATATCCTACAAATTTTTTGAAATTACAAGAGATAAAGAAGAGTGAAATTAACTGATTTGTCTGCATTTTGAGTAGAGAAGTATGAAGAAAATAATAAAATTAACAGAGGGAATGTACTTGTGAAGTAGGTGATGCAAAAACTGGTGGAGCTGTAAACTTTTGTAAGTTAGTCTTATGAGAAGACATATATAAATTTACAGTATTTTGATATTTAAAATAGAGGTTTTTGTCAAACTGAAACACATCCATGTATGATGTCAGAAACATAATATTGCCTTCAGACACTACTGGTTACAACAGTTCTATTTCCTAAGGTTAGCCTTTTCCTCTGTGTAGATTATGCTAACAAAAACCAATTGCATAGGTTAGACCAAGTAGTATGTCTGTATGTGAAAAAATGAACGGAAAGTGGTTTCAGCAAGATTTAATAATCATGTTTAAATGATTTTCTTCCCCAAAGGAAATTAAGATTCATTGATTTGTTTCACTCCACTAACAAACTTTTCCCCTTGACTTGTTGCTCCTTGACAGTGGGAAACCCCCTAAACTGGTCATATGATACATCGTAGTTTGAGGATATAAAAAAGATTGTGTTCACAACAATTGATTTAAGAAAAGTCTTTTTAACAACAGTTATACTGTATAGGGACTTAGGGCACTTAAATTTGACACTTTGAATATGGTGTAGTAGGTTGCTTAATTAAAAAATAAGTCATAACCATACCTTCATATTTTACTTCTACTACTTTAAAAAGGAAATTTATTTCAGATATAGAGTATGATTGAAATAGTATTTGTTCACTAAAACTACAATATTTATAGTAATAGCTTCATGGATTGGGTAGAATCTGGTAATCTTGTTCCAGGTTTTTCTCTTGTAATTTAGATAATATTAATAGCTATTGATTGCTAGTATCATTATTGTTTCATCATGCACTTGTATTAAAACTAATTATTGTAAACCAGCTAGTTTTCTCAGATTTATAATGATAATGCTCAGTGGTTCTACATAAATCCTTTTGTTAAAAATGTCGAGGGCAGTGAAATGATGTTTGTACTAATTGGCATCACTAAATCCCATTTCCTGGCCATACTCTGTTAAAAATCAGTTCATGAGGTATATTTTCTGTCTCAGCATGGTAGTCAGAATGTATGCTCAGTTTTGCTTGTGAAGGTACAATTTAACTGATTTGGTATTCTTTGTTTTTAGCTTAACTTGGTCCCATATTTTTCTGTTAATATCTTTGTATTATGTTTTTTGTACTCGCTAAAAGCAAGTGTTAATTAGCATAAATATTTATTTTTTTTATTTCATGTTTTTCTGCGTTTTTTCCTATGTTCTTTGGCAGAAGTGAAGATGTATGATAATTGACTTCTTCCAGAGGTAGCAGATTTCCTTGAGATGACTACTCCATAGAGAGTGTGTCCTGCTTGAGCACTGCCAAGGTTAGCTACAAATCTGGACAGACAATGTTGGGAAAGAGTGGGATAGGACCAGTTTGATCTTTCAGTGAGCTGGGGATTGGATACATGCAAATATAAGCCTTTTTATAGATTCCTCAATAATATTTTCAGTAGTTCCACTCTAGTATGTGGAACTCTTTCAGCAGTTTTACTCCAGTCTGTAGACAGGAAAAAAATTCATGTAAACCAAATCACAGTGTAGGAATACTTAAGTAATAAAGTTAAATTGTTAGAGGATGGGAGTTTCTGTGCGAGAACATACATGGGAAACATTTAAGGGAGTTGGATGTAATGACAGCAACACTACTCCAGTCAGCTTTGGCCTTGTCAAGAGAGAGGTTCGACATATGTAATTCTGGCAAATGCAATCCTGGTAAACGTGACCTTTTTAGCCTCCGTTGGGTGGAGTAGAGTTTGGGGTCTTCTTTGCCACCACTTGCTTATCCAGCTAAGCTTTTTTTAATGTTTCCAGCTGTATGGGAAAGAAACTTGAATCTCCTGTTGCAGTGCATATCTATGATGCATCTAAGATATCTGAGTTTGTATTTGTTAGGAACACATTTGAAACTAATTATAATGATTATGGTATATATCTAACCTTACATCTACATATTATAATGCAGAATATGTAAGTAATCACATACTGAAAAAAAAAAAAACTAAGTATAAAGCAAAGCTATGGCTGGGGAAAAGATCAGTAATTGCAAAAAACTTTCATTACAAAAGTTACAAGGAGATTTAGGACAACAAGCAAAAGGGGAAGAACTTGATGAAGTTGTAAATACCTGCAAACTTTAACCTGGAACCAGGTTGTGCTGTAAGACCTTTAAAAACTCTTACCTTCATTCTGTAATCAGAGCAGCCCTGTCACTCTTTAATATGTTGAGAAGTAAAATAACCGACAAAGCAAGTACTATGAAATCTGTTATGGTCAATGAAATTTTATGTACCTAATTATTAGGAGATAAAAAGTAAGGTATATCACCGAATGAACTGGTAGGTTTTTTCTCCCTCAGCTCATATATTACTCAGTCACTTGTGAGTGTTGGTAGGACTCTATCAGCAGCTACAAAAGTTTGGAATAGTCTGCTTAACTCCCTTGTTAGATTAAGCATATGTAAAAAGAAGAAGTATTACCGGATGTACTGTATCTATGAAGTGTACAATAAAACAAACCTTGAGCAAAATGACTGAATAGCCTAAATTGCTTATTGTATGAATTTTCTCTCATTTTTAATAGTTAAGGTTTCCAATTTCATTTGTAATATTTTACTCTTAATCTTGGTGTTAACACATGATTGAAATTGCCATTCTTTATTCATTATGAAGGTATGTAAAGTTTATTCTTTGCAGTGTGGTGTCCATTTATTTATATCCTAGTAACTATGAATAACAGTAAGCTTCAGAACTTTAAATTTCTTGTATTGTATAAGTTCTGATATGTCTAAGTGCTGTAATTTTGAGTACTAGGTAAATTTAAGAGGTTATTTTGTTTGGGTGATAGAAGTATTTTAGTAATTTTAAAGGTATAAACGTAAATTAGTTATATGACTAACAGCCAGCCCAATAAGAGTTACTAATGATAACTCAGTGTGTGGTGAAACTATTCATTAATGAAAGTGACATCACCAAATACAGGATTTATATGTGTTGTATTGTAGGTCTCTTGGGGAAAAGTAATTTTGGGAAAATGTATTTTTTGTGGAAAAATCCCTGTGTTTCTACCTCTGTACACTGCTGAAGAGCATTTTGATTAGATTTCCCTAGCTTTGTTGTGAAAATGTGATGGAAATGCATATCAGAGATGATAATTACAAATGTGAAACTCTTTCAGTTCACATTTGTTAGAATACTTATAGCAAGAATGAGTCAGTCTTTGGTTTTTCAGTTTTGCATTGTGCCACCATCATTGAATAAGTCTGTCTGTGCATTATATCACCAATATTCCTTGGATATCCTTTGGTCTGGAGCGTGCAATACTTTATAATGTACTTCATGTTGGTCATTTTGAAGACCTGTTACTTGGAAATATCAGCAGTCAAGTAAAAAATGGTGTTACTTGTGGATAACTGTTGTAGGATTTCTCATTATAGCATACAGTGGAGTGCTTTCCATTTCAGTAATGAGGAGATCTTTCAAAATGCAGTTATAGATGAGGCACTGAAGTACAATGCATAATAAATTTGCTTCTTTTGTGTTTTTGTTGACTTAAAGAGTTGAAAAGCTTTGAGGAACATCAACTTTAATTACTTTAGAGTTGAAAAGCTTCGAGGAACATCATCAGGTTTTGTTTTCTAGTAAATTGTAACCAGTTCATATTAATACAGACATACTTATTTTTACAAATTCTCCATTGTCAGGAAAAGGTCAAGATACTGAATTTATTTTTTAGTGTTAATGTAGCTTAGAGTATTCAGTTTTGTGAACTTTAGTTTTTATAAGAAAAGATTCATGTCAGGTGTATTCTCAGTTCTTCCGCTGCCTTCAGATTATTATTGTCTAGACTTTTTAGGCCATGTTATCAAAATTAGAATGCCTTACTAACTGCAAATTGTCATGTTTTGCAACCTGCCTTGAGGTTTGCAGAAATTTAGCTGTCATGATCAAAATTGATTTTGTATATTTTTAAAAAGAATGTTCATTCCTGTGCTTTTAATGACGATAAATACTACTTGAAACTTTAGTGAAGCGTATTGAATATTAATGAGTACGCTAGTTATGAATCATATCTGAAGAAAAGCAGGAGATACTAAAAAACATTCTGTAAATAAAAAAGTAACATGCACATACACAGATGAGATCATTTTGCTTTTGAAATATATGTAAGACTGGTTTAACCATAATGACTTGGTTTCTGTTAACTTGAGTTATATAGTGGGATTTACATTCTGACTTAAGAATTGTTGTATTTCAAGAAAATATTTTTGATAAAGCATAGGCATTGGCTTGCACATTTGAACTCAAGAGTTAAAAACACTAAAGAAGACAAAGATGAATTGCTTTCCAGATCCTGTTGCATATAAGTATTTTTGGAAATCCAAAATTAGCTTTTCAGTTTATTTTTATGTGATCTGAATCTTTATTTCATTCATTTTGGTAAAAACAGAGTTGAGTATTGTCTTGGAGTAAAGTTGCATTGTCTTGACACACTTCTTGCACAAAAATTATGTTGTGCTCTGTAATTGTAGTTTAAGTTGGCTGCATTCTTGCTAATCAGTAATTAAGGTTAGAGTTAATAATCTTCTATTACTCTATATTATACCATGTACATGTACAGAAATTTAGGCCAGTAAAATACAGTATGAGAAATTACATTACATCAGTATTTAGGCTATGTAAATGCGTTGTTCATTTATTTGATAACCACTGCTCTTTTTTTCAAATGCAAATTGTGTATATAATGGCTATTAGTTTTACAAAATGTAGCTCTTTGTTGTCATTGTAATGTCAGCCAGGGTAATTTGTTATATGCAGCATCTGAAGAAGTTTATATTTCTGCAGATTTTTTTAATGTTGCACTAAGTTATGTGCCCCTTTAGTTGAAATATTTAAATATTAATATACGTAATGGAAATGCAAATGAGATTTTTATAGTGTTCATATATGGTCATGTTAGCAGTTGTGTATAATTAGGTAATGATATGTATGTGCAACATAAGTGTGCATGTTTAATTGCAGATCTGGGAATCTGAGAAATTTTTATCAAAGCAGTTATAAAAATGTACAACCAGACCCTCAAGTTATAATTCTTAACTCACAGGGTTGGTCCGTAGCATACATGAGGCACATACAATACAGTAAGAATGGAACAGTATAGAAAATCATTTTATGTAGCATAATAATGCTACTAAGTGCTGTGCAAGAGAAATAAGCTCCAAGATGATCTAATAATATTGCATAATAGGAAGCAGGTACAGTATATACTACAGTACAAGACCCAAACCTCAGTTTATCATACATTTACCCGCCATGGGTAGGATTAGAACTCCACACCTTTTGCCTCACATGAGCAGCATTCTACACTGAAGTACCTGTACTATGGACACAGAGATCAGAAAGAGATGGTGATCTAAATATCACACCCAATCGTAAAGGAGTAGGAATATCCTCGTAAGTTGTGGGGAGATATTCCTTTTTTGACCAATAAAACACGGGCATAGAATGTACATACAAAAAATCTAGTTCAGATTTACTCTAAACATGTATGCTTTTTTTATTCAAGCATTTTGCATAAGTTTGGCATGCATTTTATATTTTTTTACCCATCACTCTACACATGCATTCATTGTTAAATAAATATATGTTATGGGTACAAGGAATTCAAAAGACTATTTTTGTTTATATTTTATATGGTTTGTGTTCAAATCCAGGTCGAGTCAAATGAAAATTTTAATCCTGAATTGACATAATTTCGGATGGTAAACATTAAATTTATTTTTTGGTGGTCTTAAATACATACATAGTTATATTGTACATTCATATCTTTACATATAATTGTATGGTATACAGATCTTTGCTTCATGGAACATAATCATCACCAGTGGCTAAGTATTCTTGGATATATACTGACTTATATTACAGAATGAAGTAACTATTCAATTAGTAGGTATACATATTCGTACTAGTTTTATTTTCAGATTATTATGATGTCAGTTTCTCCTTAACTCTTTATGATGCAAGTGCATCAAGTGGAAAAAGTACTGGATCCTCTCTCATGTTCAGTATTAATGCACTGTCTGATTTTTGCTTTCATTTCCTCTCCAGGAGACAGAAAGTTTTATTTTGTTAGAAAGCACTAAGGGAAATTGATTGGATGGTTGTAGGGGAAGCTTGATAGATGTCCTGTCTACACCTAGTACAGGTTAGTGTTCTGTATTTTATTTTGGAAACTGCCTTGGCAGGACTTAAGTCTTTCTAAAATTTTCTTTATTGATAACTTTTGAGTTTCATTATTATTGTTATTATTATTTTGCTATTCTGTTCTCAATTTCTCATCTCATCGTATTTTAATATTGGACATTAGTTGGCTAGTGTTTATACTCTGGGAGAGAGAAAAGCATTAGCAGTGCGTATACAACAGAGAAAGTATTGAAGTATGGGGTATGATTCATTGAAGTTCACCAACAAGTTTCTGGCAGATGAATTTCAAGGTCAGAGTTCATAGATATGTACATATTCCTTTTATTGTTTTTCCTGTCACAAACATTGCAACTAACTCACTGGTCATTGTTTAGAGGGGTGAGACTAATCTGGCAATATGGGCTGTGGGTGGCAGTATGTAAAGGAAGCCAACATTGCAAGTGGGAGCAGCAATATTTTGTTATTTCTGTTCTCTCCATCCACCTTTCTACTGCTAAACCTCTCTCGGCTTCTGTTCCAGCTCCTTTTTCCATTATTTCCCACATTCACTCAGACATTTTCTACCTCTTTCCACCCATTCTCTCCTACATTCCTCCAACAAGACTACCATCACACTCAGTCCCTCTCGCCACAACATCCTTGTACATCCTTCCATTCACCACTTCCAATCCTTTTGCTTTTCATTGAGGATTTCCCTAATTTTGTCAGGGATGGTAGCCGAGAGGATGTTTGCTCGCGTCAATCCCTTCCAGCTTATGGGCATATAAGCCCACTTCTTCTCCAGCCTTCAATTTTGCCTCCTCAAATCCATCATCCTTCTTTTACACTACACTCCCTTTCAATCTTTTCACCTGCCCAGTCACTCTCGCTTTTACTGACCATACCTTGGCTCACTCTCACACATACTTTTATAGCACATCTTCAACTGCCCACCCAAGAACTCTCCAAGCCGCTTCATCCACACACTATCATTCTCACCATACTTTTGTCAACAGTACTCCTAATACTCGTCAAAAAACTCATATACATATTTCTTTCCTTTCTAATACTAAATTTAAATCTTGATCAGGAACATCGTTTTAGCCTCTGTCTCCTCTACCTCACTCAAACCTTCACTACTACTACTACTTTCACTCTTCCAATCATTCTCAACTTCTGAGTCTGAACTATCCCTCAAAATCTGGAAACTTGACTCTTCTTTCCTCACACCTCCCCTTTTGTGTTTTCTTCTTCTGACAATCTTTTTCTTTTTCTTATTACTGTCTTCCCTATCACTTCTGTATGCCTCACTCCAGCTGTGCTCCCTCCGCCATCATCTCCAATTGTGTACCCAACTCATAGTTTACTATCAAAGGGCGTTGGGCGCCAAAAATATGTGGAGGCGTTTCAAGTAACACAAATAGAGCAGGATACTAATGGGAACAGACCTGAAAGGCTTCTTAAATAAAACTCTGATTCTCCTTAATCTAATTTATTACTTTAATATTACAGTACACAACTTAATCTTATCTTATCGTCTACTACCTAACTAAGTCCAACTTAATATTACCCCAACCACCTTAGAACTTGAACTTAATTCCTTAATCCTAATATTGCAACGATTCTGCACAAACTTTTGATTTTCCTTTTGTCAGCAGCTCCTTCTGCAGAGAGCCTCTGGTTGTTCTTTTCCAGTTCCTGAATCGGTATTTCCAGCTGCTCGTAAATGCATAGCCAGGAATCGTTGACCTCCCTCAATGCCACTGTCTGCTTACTTTAAGTACTCAGTTTCTTGAAGTTGATCCTCGATGACGGCCTGTTGTTGCTTGAGGTTCAACTCCAGTTCCCGATTGGACTCCAGCAAAGTCTTCCCCAACTCAGCAGCCAACTGCAGGTCAGATTCATAAGTTGAAAAGTGGCTATGAAATCTGTGTGTCATGATAAAGAAAAAAAAAAAAAGAGAATATGGTGCAAAGAATGGCTCAGTAAAAGAAATGTACATATATGGTTAACGTACGCCTGCCAGGGTGGAAGCTCAAGCCATCGGGCACCACCATGGTGATTTTTATACAAGACCCATCGGGCAATTTGACGGTTCGCCCATCAAGTGTGCCCGTTAGAGGGGAGGTCCGCCGATCAGACCCGGTTGTATGGATGGACCTTTATGCCCACACCCCTTGTCTCCAGACTCATCCCTCTAGATAATGATCATAACACAAGAAAAACACTGAAAGTAATAACCAGAACTATGACCCCAGGAACCATCTGCAGGAAACCTAAAAGTAAACGTTGAGTTCATCCTTCGCATTTCACTATCTTTTCTGTCATGTACAGAATGAAAACTACTGTGCACACACTACTGATGTATTTCTCTAGTAGAGTATGAACATTGGCTAACTGTCCAGTATTAAAGTAGAAGAGAGAAGAACTATACATGAAATTAAGAACACTATATGAAATTGATTTAACAGACCAAGTTTAAGAAAGGGACTGCTTCCATCTCATTCTTCTTTTGTTTGTTAGCATTTTAACATATTTATGATTATTAATTAATTTATTGAAACAACCCATTTGTATTGCTAAACTCATAATATTTACCCAAATGATTTGTTCATAAATGAGAAATCAGAGTGGTACAAGGTAAAGTTAAGGAATTTAGACAACCAAATGATAAGAAACAATAGGAACACAGGAAAAGTACCATGTAAAAAGCATTTCTGCTAGGGCCAAATGTCTACTTTAGACTCCCCTACACAGATTAATTTTAGACAGCAAACAATTGGTGTAGTACTTTAGTTGGCTCTTAGCCATGTGAAAATTTGCTCTGACATTTAAGGTGATAGATTCTTTAAATGGCTCAATGACTTGAATTAAGGCAGTTTGTATCTGAAGATATATAGCAACTTGAGATATTACTTCCCATGAGTGCTGGCTGATATCATATTGAAAAAGTTATATGGAGTATGTATATTTATAAATATTTATATACTTAATTGTTTGATGCCTATTATTTTTGGGAACTTCAAGGATTATTTTTGTGTGCTTTGTTTCTATCTAAGCAAACTATAAATGCATAGACTAATTAGTGTAGTCTTGCTTAACTCATTATAGCCCATTAATCGTAAGACGCCTTATTCTGTGTAAAACATATCCTAGTATATCATCCTAAATTTTGAAAAGAATGCATCTAGACTGACTCCTTCCACCTGTCCTCATCTACAGCCATTCTAGATCATGGCATGGCAACCATCCAGGCGATACCTTGGACAGCTGGCGGTCAAGAATAGAACTATGTATGTACTGCTTTTCTGACCACATGAAAAAAATCAATCTTTGCTGTATCTTATTTTCCGGCCTCTTGATAACACATCCCTCCACCAGTTCCTCATTTGTATTACGATTAATCATAAGGAACACTGTCCTCTTCTCATCCCTGGTTTGTGAGTCCTCAGATAGAGAACAGTTGAATGAATGTAGATGTGGAATGGCAAGAGAGATCCAACCAGATGGAATTGGAGTTAGTGTGATGCAACTAGGATCATTTCTATGCATAGTATGGCGCCTGACAATTAATAGTCGATGAAAAGTGTGTTCTTGTATTATAAAAACATTGCAATTCAGGAATATCTTATGAGTAAGTTTAAAGTGTTTTTCTTCAATGTCAGTTTTCATACATAGGAATTTCAGTATGATGTGATATTATTTATGCAAAAAGCCATTAATAGATCCTGTGAATACATAACCAGACCAGTGAATATTGGAGATCAGATAAATATTTCACATATTTGTTTGCATACATGACATGTACTATCTGCTTTCTTGAATAATTTATACTGTTATTTGTATGTGTGCTTGTCTCATATTATTTTTATCATGTTTGCATGAATGCATAGTGTAAAGTATAAATATATATACATGTTTCTGTATACTGCATAATCTCTCTGCTATTTCTACTTCTTTATAGAAAATACAAGCTATTCAATTTTGTTTTATATCTTTCAGTGTTTATGTAAATCTCATATTTAACTAATACATTTCACTTTATGAAATAAAATATATAACAGAGTTGTTTTCAAATAACCTTAAATAACAGAATACGTAGTGCTTGTAAATGGTAACTGTTTTATATTGCAAAAAGAGTCTGTAATGAAGTCGTAAGAAGAGTATATTTAAGATGATATTTTTCTCACATTGATTTAATTTTAATTGCAGGTTTTGCATCTACACAGGTCTGCATTGGCTGTAAGAGAGAAAGCATCATTTTTTTCCTTTCTATTTTTTACTTAGTATCATTAATGGAATCTCTTACATTAATGGAATCTCTTAAAAGACATTATATTTTTTAATTGGTATCACCAATGGACCAGGATTTGTGATTCATTCCTTTTTTTTATGTATGTATTACTCTTAGGCATATCCAGGCCAACCAGAAAAGTTATTCATATGCCATTTTCAGTAATGGGCAGGGGTAATGTGTGATAAGAAAGTTCCAAATAAACTGAAAATAAAGATCTGGTGCACTGTTCGTTCAAACGTGGCCATTAAAAATGAAAGACGAAGAGATACTGAATCACAAAGAATTGACAATGATGAGGTGGATTTTAGGAAACCAGTGCATGAAAAAGTGGAAATTTAATAAGCTATGAGAAGGGCTGAAGTGGCAAAGATTACTGATGTGATTGGGCTGAAATATGGAATGGGCAGTGTTAGGGTTGAGTGAGGAGGAAGGAGTGAAAAGGGCTTGGCTGGAACCATCAAGGGTAGAAGGTCAAGAGGACAGCAAAAGGATTAGATGGAGTTATAATGCAGAAGAGGATGTGGACAAGAAGGAGGAAGATTACTTTTGATAAGAGTACTAGTTGGAGAAGGGCATCATGGCAACCATTCTCTTAAGGGTAGCAGTGGAGATAAATGTTGATTTTCAGTAATGGTGCCTTGAGTGACAACAGTCCCTAATTGTATGATAATGCTCCAAACCCTGTCTGAATACAGGATCAACGAGAAATTTCTCATGGGACTGATCTTTTACAAGAGGGGCCTCAGCTTCATGAATAGTGCTTAGTCCCCCCCTTGACGAGAGGTAGCCTTGGATGCTGTCCCAAACTGGACTAGATATATGGCTATTTAGCTAGACATTTGGAGAGATTGCAGTGTGACCTTTCAACTTTGGAGACACTTCTTATTTATCTGGGATTTTCCTCCTCCTAATCAAACATCTCTCAGGTACCAAAATTACAATTAGACTTAAAAATAAATGAGGCATCTAAGATATCTAAGAAAAATTCATATTAAGGAGGAAGATCTCTATGCAGTGCAGAAAACATTTTATTGTTTGCTTTAGGGAAACTTGGGGCAGAAAACTTAGAAAGACCTTACCATTTTGCCTCCAAAGGACATTACCCTTTTGTCTTCAAAGGACAACTCAGACTGAACCACACTATGCCTAAAGAGTGGACTGATCAGGCTTTTTGCCCTGTTTTTTTTTTTTATGGAAATTCTCACAAGGAACATGTGAAATCTATTCTCTCTAGTACTTGCAAGGATATGCTGCAGGAATAAAAGTCAACATTACTAATTAAAAATGTGTTGGGGTTATCAATGAAATGCCCCCTCATTATGGGACCACCTTGACGTGGTGAGGGGCTCTCTAACCTCAGGAATCTCTTCCCAGGTTCGAACCCAAGAGTCCCCCCAAGAGTCCCATATGACATTATATATTTTCAAGTTAACTTATGTGGACTTTTCCATTTTTGCCAAAATTTTTGAAAGCAAATAAATGAGAAAACATATCATGGCTTACCGTGGAGTTAAATCCAAAGCTAAATAGTGAGAACTGTGGTAGATCCGTCATCTACCCGACAATGTGCGGACCTGTTTTTCAGGCGGAACTATTCTGTGGAGCTGGACCATGGATTCCAGGGGGGGCCTGGTTCTAGGAATAGAACTCTCGGCATTCTATCCAGTTTGCCCATAATGTGATTAGGATGGGGATAATTGTATTAACATAATACTCTTAGTCCTAGCAAGCGGGGTCTGCTTACACTTGGGCCACACTAATCATGTTATGCCATCCCCTTTTGGGGTAGGGTAGGGATATGAACATTTGGGAGTCCTTTCTCACTTGTGCCATTGGCGGAAGATTTAACTTCGGAAGGGCCAATGATATCTTTTCAAGATTTCTTTTTTTTTTCTTTTCTTTTTTGTAAAAACTCAAAATTTATGAACATTGAAATTAATGATTTGAGTACCCCTGGGCCCCATGATGGAAAAACTACGGCACAGTTGATGACCATTGGCACGTCACTCCCGAATTTCCTAGATACTGCCACAAGTAGTGAAAGTACTATAAAAGATACAAAGGAACACCCTGTTCCAAGTAAAGCAGCAGAACCAGAAAACCAAATAGAGTGCATAAATAAAAAAGAAACAAACAAAAATAAATTGGTAAACTCCAATATCGTAACAATGGAACCATATATGATGAACAATAATTCTGAATTAGAGACAAATAATCCGCCCAACAATACAGAAAAATATAAAAATCATAATAGACAAGAAACATACATAAAACAAGGACCAAAAAGAAACAAAAATTACCGACTTAATCCCACATTGGTACATTTTGATGACCTCTTTGGACCAGATAATTGGTCAAGATTTCTAGTCCTCAAAGCTGACAACAAAATCTCAGCAGCGATGCTAGAAAACAAATTACTTAACATATATCCAACTCAAGACATGGAATGCAGACACATCAAGGACAATGAATGGCTTATTCAAGTAACCAATAAAAAGCAGTCCTCTGCCTTTTTAAGTATAACAGAAATAGATAATATAAAGGTAATAATTACAAGCCATGAAACATTGAATTATGTACAGGGTACAGTCATCCTACCCAATAGCCAGCAGGAGCTTCCTTCAAAACAACTATTGCTAGACTCCCTAAAATTGAGGTATAACAATATCCACGATTTAGAAATATACGTACTCTATTTCAAGTAGGAAAGATAAAAATAAAAATATCAACACTGCCAAAATAAAATTTACAGGCCAAGACTTACCATTTAAAATAAAACTTCTTGGACAAAATAGAGAAGATCGTCTTTTTGTTCCTAATTACTGCAATGTACACAGTGCTCAAGGTATGGACACACATACAAAAGATGCTGTAATAAGGCTATATGTGCAGTCTGTGCATCAGATGACCATACCACTAATTGGAACTAATCAATCAAAATGTATTAATTGTGGACTATCCCATCACGCATAATCTAAGGAGTGTTCATTTTACCAATATAACACAGAACTTCAGTTGTTAATAAATAGGACAGGAATGTCAGTCATGGAAGCCAGACTTGAGCTAAAAGTAAGAGGCGTTAATAATCCATCCAAAACCCCAACCTTTTCAAATGTGACTAAAAATCAAGACATCAAGCAGCACAATAACAAACAAGATAATATAAACATAGAAACTAAATTTCATTCCAATAATACTGAAACCCAAAATAAAAGTGATATTACAACAACCAATACCACCACTAACATAGATGATTCAGTTATCCATGGAAAAGAACTTCCAATAGAAGATGAATTAAATAATGATGTTAATCGAACTGGCAAAAAGAAAAGAATTCTAGAAAGAACCCCACCTAAGGGAAAAAAAAGTAAATATTGAAAATTACAATCAATCCAGAGAAACACCAACTATACCAGGAGAACATTTTAAAAAAGATATTAAACTAACCTCATCACAAGTGCAAATACACAATTACCCTCAATCTCAATCAAACAGCCAACATCTGGACAGTAAAGATCACTCTTTACAATTTCCATCAAATAATACTAATGAAAATCATACCATTAAACCAAACCAAAATACTATAACTATCACCCCCCAACCATCCACAAGACCCAAATATCCCATTAACAACAACAAAACAAATAACCCCTCAAACCAACAGTCCTTATCACTACAGAAAAGGAACAATAGAATTACAAAACCAGAAATTTCTAAAGCTAGACCAAATACTTCTGAACCAATAATTAACATTACCAAACATGCTTCATCTTGTGGTTGTAATGAATGCTTTGTAAGTACATATAACCAACTAACTACCAAGACAGAGGACACAGTACGAAATTATATAGACAATTTTACCAAATAAAGGAGGTGCCCTTTAACACACCATCATGAGAGCGAATTATGTTCTGAATCCTTAAAATACAAAAAGGAAATTATAAAATAAAAAATAGACTTGTTAATATTCAACTATGAAAAACAAACAACTACAGAATCTAATAACCAACATACAAATGCAACGATTAAAAAACCACAAATAAATTCAAATGCATATAAACTATGAGATAAAGTAAAATCAGCAATCAATTTACAGAATTTAACACCAATTCCTCCCAATAATAGAATATAAAATCATTCAATGGAATATAAATGGTCTCTTAACCCGACTACGTCTGGGTGAATTACAAAGAATCATACGAGACCACAACCTAATGTGCATATGTCTACAACATATAGGAAGTAACCCTACAAATATCCAACACTATAAAATTGCCTGTTATTCACCAACTGACGGTGGAAAATTAGGCACAGCCATATACGTTCATAATAGCATAACATATGAACCTTTTGACATACCATCTATGCCATATCAAATAACATCAATTAAACTGTATATGCCTGACAAAATTAAAATTACTATTTGTAATTTATATAATCAACCAAATTTCAATGCAAATTTCAGTGATTTTTCTGAACTTATTAGCAAAAATATACAGGAACCCCTACTTATAGTAGGAGATTTTAATGCACATAATCCATTATGGGATATTAATAACCCCACTGACACATCCGGAATCAACATAGAGAATACTATAATGAAACACAACCTGTATTGTCTCAATGAAAGTGAAGTTCCAACATATTTTTCAAATATACACCTAACCTTTTCTTCAATTGACATTTCATTATGTTCAAATGATGTAGCGGAGAAATTTGAATGGAACATCCTAGACGATTCATACACAAGTGACCATTTCCCAATCATTCTGAACTGCTTAAGTAATGTCAAAATATTGCCACCTACAAGATATAATATCCAAAAAGCTAACTGGGATAAATATTTCCTATACACACGAAACATACCACCATTCCCACATAATGAAGATCACAATACTACATGTGAATCCTTCTCAAACTTCATAATAAATGCTGCAGATAAAAGTATTCCAAAAACCAAATCACATTCCACAAAATCCCCTGTCCCATGGTGGAATCCAACCTTAACAACATTAAGTAAAATAAAACATATATTGGGTCGCAATCTAAACAGACTCAAAACTCGCCTTAAATCACTCAACAAAATGCCCTATAATATAAACATATTAAACAAAATAGTTATAACAAACATAACAATTAACCACATTAAACCACTATATAACAAATATACAGCCAAATTTAGAAAAACGGTAATAGCTGAAAAAATCGCATCATGGAAGGAATATGTCTCAAACATATCTTCAAACACATCCGCAAGGGAAATATGGCAAAAGATAAGGAAAATCAATGGAAAACATATAAGACCTCCAAGAAGTGCAATACATTTAAATGGAAAAATATACCATGATACTTATGAAATATCAAACATAATTGGGAAACATTTGAAAACATCAGTGCTTACTCCAGCCTAGATACACATTTTCAAAATATCAGAAAACAAAAAGAAAATATAATACTCAATTTTGAAACTCTTGAAGACCTGGAATATAATTATATTTTTAACACGGATGAACTAGATAATGCCATCAACTCTTGTCATCCTTCTGCACCAGGATATGATAAAATATCATTTGAAATGATAGAAAAATTAGCTCCTATAGCTAAATCATTTTTATTAAAATTTTATAATAGTATCTGGCTAAAACGTGTCTTTCCTGATAAATGGAAACATGCCATAATTATTCCAATAAACAAACCAGGAAAGGATGCAAGTAATCCATCCAATTATAGACCGATATCTCTAACAAGTTGCCTATGCAAAATCTTAGAAAAAATGGTTAATGCACGATTAACGTATGTGATAACCAAAGAATCCATTTTAACACCAACACAATCTGGTTCAATAGCTGGCAGATCAACCCTAGATCCCTTAACACATTTAGAAGATCATATCAAAAAAGGCTTTGAACAAAAGAAATTAACAGTAGCTATATTTTTTTTTATATAGAAAAAGCATACGATACAACATGGAAACATAACATCATGCAAAAACTCCACTCCAAGGGACTAAGAGGCTACTTACCAATATTTATTAAGAACTTCTTAACAAACAGAACTTTTCAAGTAAGAGTAGAAAATTCCTACTCAGTAACCTATAAACTGGAAGAAGGAATCCCTCAAGGTAGTGTCTTGAGCTGTACATTGTTTGCTTTAACAATCAATGACATTACAATAAATTTACCAAGTGGTGTAAAAAACAGTTTATATGTTGATGACTTTGTCATTTACTATACGAGTAGTAATTTGAGACATGCTCAGAGAGTTCTCAGTACTGCCATTTCAAATATATGTAGTTGGACAAATTCAGTTGGATTTAAATTTTCAACTGATAAAACAAAAGCAATCGTCTTCTACAAAGACAAAAGATGGATGAAGAACCAAACAATCAAACTGCATCTTTATAGCACTGAAATACAATTTTGTACAAAAATCAAGTATCTATGAGTAATATTTGATCAACATTTAAATTGGAAAGAGCACATCAAATACATTAAAGCCAAGGGCATCAAAGCCCTTGCTATATTAAAAAAAGTTATCACACACTAATTGGGGAGCAGAACGAGACATTTTATTAATGATATATAAGGCAACAGTCTTATCCATAATAGATTACTGCTGTCCAATATATTCATCCGCCTCAGAATCTGCATTAAAATTTCTCGATGTAGTGCACCATGAAGGCGTGCGATTGTGCACAGGAGCATTCCGATCATCCCCAACAAACTCACTTTTGGTGGAGGCAGGTGTTTTGCCCTTAAAACATCACCGTAATTTAATAATAATACAAAGAGGTCTTTCAATGCAAGCGGGATCGTCTCCTGCAGCTGACTGCTTCCAAAACTGTAATCCAGTAACAGCAGTTAATAGTACTAGCTCTTTCCCAAAAAGAGCTAGATACATAATGAACATACATAATATGGATCCAATTTTTCACCCACCAATGGAATTGCCACCACCATGGATTTTAAATCGAGGAAAGATATGTACCTCCCTGTCTTACCTACTCAAAAAGCAAATGACAAGTACAGAAATGTACCGCCAACATGCTTTGGAGCACATTAGAAGAAAAGGCGACAAATTTATGGTATATACAGACGGCTCCAAAAATAATGGTGGAGTAGGAGCATCTGCATATTCGAAAAATATGTTAATAAAAAAAAAGCCTGCCTTCAATATCATCAGTATTTACTGCTGAAGTCACAGCCATACAGATGGCTCTAGATATGATATCTGAGGCACAAGCAAGTGTCTCTGTTATTTTCGGTGACTCACGTAGCGCTATAGATGCAATAAGACAGTATAAACCAGGAAACCAAATAGTACAGGAAATTCAAATAAAAATTCATCAACTCCTCCAATCAGGAATATCAATGGAAATATGTTGGATACCAGCACACGTGGGAATAAAAGGAAATGAATATGCAGACTCTGCTGCCAAATTAGCCTGCACTATCCCTCCAACAATTTCACATGCCCCAGTGTCAAACTGGGTAAAATCTGTTAAAACATTGATTTACCAGGATTGGAAAGGAGAATGGGCCTCGGTGCCAACAACAAATAAACTTAAAAAACTTAAAAACATAAAAACTGAAGTATATGCATGGAGGACATCCTCACAGGAGGAAAGATCAAAAGAGGCGATCCTAGCAAGGCTCCGTATGGGACACACAAGATTCTCACATGGTCACTTGATGTCAACACCACATGCTGACCCAGTGAAATGTAACAGATGTCAAACACCCATGACAGTACAGCATTTGCTTGTTGAGTGCCCAAATTGGACCCAGCAAAGATCTATTTATCTACGGAATTCAGAAATGAAAAGTATCCTTGCTGAAAGCAGGGATTTTTCAATTAATAACATCATAATTTTTTTAAATAAAACAGGTTTCTCAAATAAAGTCTAATTTTTTTTCCTTTTCTTTCTTTTCTCAGGATTGATCCCTGAGAACCAGCCCGAGAAGAGCCTACTTGAGACTCAGAGGTCTGGAAAAACTAACCCCTATTAATAATAATATCAATGACATGGACCCATTTCCACACCAGGTGCATGGTTGAATTGTTCTGTCTCGGCTAAAAAAAAAAAAAAAAAAATCCAGTTGTTATCCATCAACGATGATGTTACCATGAGGCCACATTATGACATGACCTCTGATTATGAGTTTATGGTTGAAAAAATGTGCTTCAAATTCTGACATATTATTCAACTAATTATTAACCCTTTGAGAATTTTTTGGGGGGAGGGTGGTTGGAGCTCCTAAACTTTTAGTTCATTACTGTATCTTTGAAAAAGTAAAGCAAGTATAAAGTTAGAATGGTGCATTGAATTTACTGGAGAACAGAAATTTCAGAACTTTTTGTAAATATTAGAAAAGAATGGATTAAATTATTTTTGCACTATGGAAAAGTACAGTAAATTTTCTTTCCATTCATACGTAGTCAATATTATTGCTATTCATGTTAGATATCACATACTACTATAGTATTCCAATAACCAAGTTGTCATCCCATAAGAATATTTGACTAATTTTTAAAGATTTTACAGATGTTTTCATTGGTATATCTGAGGTCTAATAAATAAATGAAAGGCTCCAGCTTGAGCAGTTTTTTCAGACAATATTTTCAGCTTCAGTAAGTATAAAATCCAAAGGATTCAGTGAATCATCAGTGAGCAGTTTTTTTCTTATCAAAAGGGGTTTTGAGTAAACAAAGATGAAAATATGTACTCTAATACTGATAAATAGGAAATTGGCATTTTGTGTGTCGGTGCTTCTCCACAGGAAATCTCTGATAGTGTCTTGATCACATTTGAAATATGCTTACTAGTTTTTAAAATAAAAAAACTGGAGAAAATACAGGTTAAAGGAATTCAAAGTTGCTATTTAAGCATTTACATTTACATATAGTTTTTGCTGGTATGGAAATATACAAACTACTATTACTTTTTGTCAGAATACATATACACAGTGCAAATGACGATGGCCATTGAAACTTGGTAACAAGGTGGCCAATTGGAGTTGGGCCGGTCAGCGGAAGGGGAAACCTCATTCACTTGGTGCATATGAGCAATATTCTTTGTTCATGGTCAAATTAAGACATTATTACTTTGATTGATAAAGTTTTTGTATGGATTTGAACAATAAATGAATGGCAAAAGGTTTGAGGGACATAAGCAGCTGTTTGACTACTTCATATTCTTTATGTCAGTGTAACCAGCTTTTTTTTTTCTCCTTCACATTGGAAAGGTTGGCAACAATCGAGAGAGGCCACAAGTTGTTCTTGTTTTTTTTCAAAGAGGATTACTCTGCATTAAATATTGCTGAATATCTTTAGTTCTCTCACCAGATTCCTCCCCCATGCTTTCTACAGTTTGCTTGTTATCCTTTGGGTTGCCAATGGAGGTGGAAGACTAGCTCGCATTCCCTGACAACACTGAACTACTATGAGATTCAGGGCCTCTGTAACACGGTTTTTTGGACGTTGCTCCTTATCAAAGCATCGGATGTAGCTGAAAGTTGACATATGTATATTTTACAACCACACACAAATTTGGTCAGCATTATCAATAACTTAAACCCGATAGTTTTAATTTTTATAGAGTAAAAATGCTCTAGCCGACGCCATGGCCAATGATTACGAGCCAAGAGTCGAAAAACATTCATTATGTAAGCAAAGTAAACACCGTTTTACGAAGTGTTGCCCCACCCATCCGCCAGACAGAAACTTCATTCACCTTGTTCCATCGGCTCTGAAACCCATCGCAGTCAAGTATGGCTAACAAGATTTGTCATTTTCCCCGCGGTTGCAAAACTGCATTTGTCTTACAACTTGTAACTTTATACAGTCAAGAGAAAGCCCGTGGCCTTACTTACTATAGCCTGAATAGGCAATTATTCAGTTTATAGTTTAAATCCAATGTTTATGGTCTGATTTGTATTAGCGTAACGCGATTATAATACTTGTAATGTCATTCAGGATTTTGAACATTTCATTAACTATTCACTACGCCACCAAGAGAGAGAGAAAGAGAGAGATTGTATGTAATCAGCCTTTATATAACTATTTTTGTTAAAATAAGATTTTTATCCAAAGTAAATACAAGCTTATATGTGCTAAAATCTCCAGCAGACCAACAGATCATCCGTTATTTTTTTCTTCTTCTTTAGGCCGTACGACGTGTTGGATATAAAGACTTTATGAATGGCGGAACGATACATAGATGTGGGTGGGGTACTAGCGTAGCAATACTACTGTAATAGCAGTAATATACATGAATTAAACTTTTAGGCCAACTGCTGGGATCCTTGAGGATCATTTAGCATTTCTTACAACAGATCGAGAAATGAGTTTCTATAGCCAGAAGTTAAATTTTCTAACCCAACAATGCCCATGATAGCCTTCAGTGTTATCCTGAATTATAACGAGGCCAAAGTGGGTGGAGCCTCGTGAAGTCATCATTCTGACGATCATTATTGGTGAAGGTTTAAAGCCAAAATATGGTACCGGCTATTTTTTTTTCAGTAAATCGGTAGATAGCCAATAAATAAAAATTGCTTGACATTGGATATAGCAGTTATCAAATCAAGCTTGTCTACTTTGTTTTTGAAAATTACCAACTATTCCCTACATCTTGTCAATCTGATTGTGACCTATAAAGAAGACTGTAATTTCTTAGGACACTTATATTGGGAGTTAGACCAATAATCGAAGTGTTTTTGTTTTTATTAACATATTTTGTTGGTTTTTTTATTATGACAATTATCAGTGGAGAGGCTTCAGAGTTCATAAAGGTGTACTGCTTTGCTTGTATTTAAATTTGTATGTCATTGTTGCCAGAGGTCTAGCCTTCGTTACGTATAGCCAATCATCCATCGAGAAAGAGGGAAGAAATGTTGTCATAAGTTACGTAACGAGTGCGTTCGAAACCTTTTCTCTGAGTAAGTTGGCCCGTCTTCAAAAAAAGTCACTTTTACATTATAAGTACCAAGTTTATTCAACCTACGTAATGTGGAATACAGTAAAAAATTATGTGTAGATATAATATGTATTATGAATAAGCGTTATATTTATGAAATGCATCGATAAAAAGTTATTGCGAAAAAACCGTGTTACAGAGGCCCTGAATCTCGTAGTAGGCACACATGCTGAGTTCTCCCTTGGTGAAAATGCAGCATGTGTTTGTGGTTTGCCACCTGTAACCCACACTTTACTGGAGTACTAGCAAATAGTTCTGTCCCTCAGCATTCTAAGCGACCAGTCTTTTGCTACTGTAGCAAAAGACAGGTTGCTTAGAATGCTGAGGGATGGAACTGTTTGCTAGTATATGCATATAAATATGTATATGTAATGTTTAAAAAGCTACTTTAAATCCCTTTACATACAATGAATTCACATTTTATTTATTGTGAAAGCGAGTTAGCATATTTGACCCTTTACAGTGAATTTTCTCTTTTTTTTTTATTATGAAAGTGAGTAAGCATTTCAAATGTGATCATCAAGACATTCAGAACTTTTCTACTATACTGGAGAACCTACATAGTTTTATCTTTGCTTTCTCAAAACACATTATAAGAATTCAACATATTTAGATAGGAATTCAATGCTTAATTATTAAGCCTCCTATAGTGGTTGTCTCGTCTGTGGCGATGCTCTGCAAATCATGTACATATTGGCCATACTCCTGTAACACTGTCACTTTCCTCGACAAATCTTTTACAGTAGCCAAGGAAAGTAGATTTTTTAGATCAAGAGGTTTTGTTTGTTTGTATGGTGCTTTTACATTGCATGGAACCAGTGGTTATTCAGAAAGAGGTTTTGTCAGACTGAATGAGCAACTTTATTCTTTTGGGTTTGGTGACAGCTTACTCTTACCTGCAGGTGTGATGTTTGGCTTAGGCAGGGTTGACACTGGGTCCTCTGAATGCACTCGTGAGTTAGTATCTCTGATTCCTTCCTTTTGCTAAGGTATGCCAGAGAGAGAGTCTGTACTACCTGCTTACTGAACACATATATTGAATGGCCATAGTTGCCTCAGCACTTGGCAAGTATGCATCAAATTTATAAATCAATCACTGAGCACATCAGTCCTGTGAAACTGCAAGCAAGCAATTAATGATGAAACTGCTTGCCATCATTAATTGCTTGATCATTTGAACCTTCGGGAGGTGCCTGGTTTGCCCAGAACTCCTGATGTATGTGTCTGTGATCCCATAGTGCA
This sequence comes from Macrobrachium nipponense, assembly GCF_015104395.2. Lineage (NCBI taxonomy): Eukaryota > Metazoa > Arthropoda > Malacostraca > Decapoda > Palaemonidae > Macrobrachium > Macrobrachium nipponense. The sequence continues at coordinate 12,049,034 of NC_087213.1, read as the reverse complement.
ATTCCTGTCATGGCTAGGAACATCCAGCTTGACTGTCATCCTTGGAGAAGCTCCACCAATACTCATGTTAGTGGCAACTGAAACAGGATTAGTTAGCCTCAAGCAGACCTTCTTCTTACTTTATGCCCTAGAGCCAAGAGTGAGGAATGGACAATCAAAACCTCCTACTGAAAGTTCCTTTCAACTCCCTACCTCCAGAGGTTTCTGTTTTCAGTTGAAACAAGAAGGAACAGGGCACTTATCTGAATTATTTTTGCTTAGGTGTGTGAACAGAAAATGAACACCATCTGTACATGAGGATCCATATTCTTGACCCACAATAGTTAGTGGTGCAAGATGCAAAATTGAGTTCGCCACATTGTAGAGGTATCAACCTCGGACATTCCACTAAGAATGTTTTGGTGAACCAGTTCATAGCCGAAGCTCCCTTGGAAAATTTCTCCCAAGAGGCCCTGGGACAACCTGGACATCTCATTTCCACTTACATATTAGTCTGATTTGCTTAGTGATCAACGAAGTGTTTGTCACTCCAGGTCTCAGATAATCCTGTTAGCTCCTCACTGCTCCCATGCTAAGTAATACCCAGACCTGCAAACTTCTTTTAGTTTAGGTGCTCAGATAATCCCACTCTTAGCTTCATTTCATAAGGTAACCTCAACTAAAGGGAAGCGCCTCAGTGGCGTGGTTGGTATGGTATTAGAGTCCCACCTCGGTGGTCGCAGTTCGATTCTCAGCCATTCCATTGAGGAGTGAGAGATATGTATTTCTGGTGATAGAAGTTCACTCTCGACGTGGTTTGGAAGTCACGTAAAGCCGTTGGTCCCGTTGCTGAATAACCACTGGTTCCATGCAATGTAAAAGCACCATAAAAAAACAAAAATCAACTAAGAGAGTGGACCATCTCTTTCTGGTCACAGCTACTTTGCAGATCATAGACTTACACATTCACCTTTGCTGAGATAAGATTATCTCAGTTCCTGCAGTGAAGCCTATTGCTCTCACATTAGCTGGTTCTTTCAACTAAAGATCATAGACCTCGCTTTCTCGGAAGAGTTGTCATGCTTATAAGATTCCTTTGGAAAGTCCATAGATTGAGATCTCGCCCCAAGACTTGTTTCTGTTAGTTTTAGCCTTATCATAGCATGATGATGATGGGTTGCATGGCCTATTGTATCGTATCTACAAGGCTGTCAGAAGGCTGGGTATTCTCATTCTCATTTGTGGGTTTATTGAAAAAATTCAAAACCATCACTTTCTGGTGAGAGATTGGAGAATTCTTTGGGTCCCTCTTCCATGAATTTGAGAGCATAGCCAGATGAGATGCATTTGTACCTAGTGCAAGCCCTCCAGACCTCTTTAATGAGAACTTAACTTCTTGACAGTCTCTCTTTGTAGTACTGGTAGTTCTAAGGTGGTGGTATCCAAGAACACCTTATTTTACAACTTCATGAAGCAATCAAGCACATAATAATGGTTTGTTCTGCTAGGATGGTGGTCCCTAGCTGTTGAGTAACTTTTCAGTTTCACAAGTTATGAGGGCAGGTGTCTGGTGGAGCCAGACTACCTGTGCCTCAGTTTACCTCAGGGATTTTACCTACAAGTTCTTGACAACTGTCTTTTATTATCCATAGTGGCTACTCAGCAGGTTGTGTAGTCTAAAGCTCCTCATGGACAAAAAAAGCATCTTGCCTAAGGTACTCAGTTAGAGTTGAGGTTGAATAGGTGAGTGACTGGCTTTCATCTTTTCATCCTTGCTCTACAAGGGTGCAGTCAGGTTGTGTGTGTGCTGGACAAGCCACGATGCTGACTGACCTTGCCATTTGGCATCCTGTCTTAAAAAAAAAAAAAAAAAAAAAAATGGCATCAATTTATGAGTGACCCAAAAACTGCCCAAGCGAGAGATCTGCAATTTATTTTTTTTTTTTGAAGGTTCATCACTGAACAAGGGATGTTTAACCCTTAATGGACAGATCCACTCATATGAGTAGCAATAACAGGTTTTGGGTGGGTGGAAAGATCCACTCATGGTGAGCATCAATTTGAAGGAATCGGGCAGGAAAGAGTTTCCGTTACTTCTCTACCTTTATTACCCCATATATGCAAGAGAAATAAATAAATAAATAGATAAATAAATAAAGAATAAAGGCTTCACACTACTGACAAAGCTAAATGCGTTCAATCAGTGATGAAATCGAGACCATCTTATCTACATAGTTCAGGATGATGCCAGTTAGTAAATGACCAATAAATTATTCCTAATTTTTACAAAAGTCCTTTATGAAGGCTCATATATATATATATATATATATATATATATATATATATATATATATATATATATACATATATATGTATATATATATATATATATATATGTTATATATATATATATATATATATATATATATATATATAGTATATATATACAGTCCCCCTTTTCCCCCCGTATTCGCGGGGGATGTGTACCAGACACCCCCGTGAATAGTTAAAACCCACGAATAGTTAGAACCACCATTAAAAATGCTTATAACTGCCTATCTTGAAAGTTCAGATATCAAATGTATACCTTTAATAACATCCTACTTCAAATATACCTAAAATTACTAACCTATTACTGTATTAATCTTTGAGGTTATATTATTAATATAATTTCAAAGTCATCTTAAACATTTTACCATTAAAAATAAATACCTACAGCCAATAACAGAGAGAGAGAGAGAGAGTGACCAGTGATTGGCAACATCATATATCTGACCATCGAGAGTGAAATTATGAATTATTTCTGAGACAGAGAGAATAATAATGAGAGAGAGAGAGAGAGAGAGAATAACTCCTAAACTCTGACTCCTTCCCCTCCGCCAATACTATATCAAACTGTCATATACTCCCCCGCCCACGTTCCTCCAAGTGGATAAAAAAGACTGGGAATTGCTATTTTTAATTAATCTTATTAATATTTGAAAATTAGTTATAAGGTAAATCATTTATTTATACTACAAAACAAATAAACATACGTAAGGAGAGAGAGAGAGAGAGAGAGAGAGAGAGAGAGAGAGAGAGAGAGAGATGGTATTGTTACTGTTTAATCTCACGAAACTAAATATTATTTGTAAACTAGTGCTGTATATTATTATTTTACCATAAAATGTAGTAATGTCCTTAAAGATACACTTATACATACATTTCCAGCCCAAACAGAGGGCGAGAGTTACCACTAAGACATACTATCTCGTGTGGCAAAAGAGAGAGAGAGAGAGAGGGGGGGAGGGTTATCCTTATTTAAAAGACTGAAATGGATAGATTATTGTACTTCTATAAAATACTATAACATATGAATTTTGAAATTAATTATATTACTATTATTATCATTATGCGAAAATATTAATAAACATACACATGTACCATAGAAATTCTCATCTCAGTAAAAGAAAGAGAGAGAGAGAGAAAAAATACTTGATCATTGAGAGGGCAACAGTTGTTGGACCCCAGCCAACTCTGCTTGGCTACCTGGAGTTCAAAGACGCAGGGTAAAATGCATTTTCTTTCATTCTTACATAATTTTATATTTATAAACTAAAATCTTGCTAATTCACTTTAGTATTTTCTTTAATGAATTGATATTATTGCTGTTTACATTAATGTTGATATTTGAAAATCATTAAATCATTTATCATCCAAAAAACATACATTTCTGTAAGAGAGAGAGAGAGAGATTTTCGTAGTATTTGTAAAATACTTTCAATTATGATTTTTGTAATCACAGTTATTATTATTATTATTATCATTATTATTAATATTACTATTATCATATGAAAATATTAATAAACATATTATACATAGTGTACCATAAAAAATCTCATCTCAGTAGAGAGAGAGAGAGAGAGAGACCGACGAGAGAGAGAGAGAGAGAGAGAGAGAGATGCGTGAAGACTGGGATTTCCTTCATTCTTACATAATTTTTAAAATTTATAAACTAAAATCTTACTAATTCAGTGTAGTATTTTCTTTCTTGAAGTAATTGCTCTTTACATTAATATTAATATTAGAAAATTAGTAAATCATTTATCACACAAAAAGCATACATCCCTGTAAGGGAGAGAGAGAGAATTATTAGTTATTATGTGATATCATTTAATCTTATTAAACTTACTAATGCAGTATTGATCAATATTAATATTTTAAAATCAGTAAATCGTTTTTGTATAACATATCATAATATATATATATATTATTATACTATATATAATAAGATTATATCTAATAACTATATTAATTATAAGATATATATATAATATATATATAGTATATATTATATATAATAATAATATAGATAATAATATATATATATTATAATATATAATATTATATATAATTATATATATAGTATATTATTACTATATATTATATATATTATCTATTATATAATATTATTATATATAGTAACTATTATATTATACTAGATATATATATAATATAATATATATATATACTATAGATAAATAGTATGTATGAATATATATATATATATATATATATATATATATATATATATATTGTTATGAAGTGCCAAGTATCTGGTTACCATTTATCAATTATTACCTCACCAAAAGCCAGACACCTGAACCCTCATAACACGTATTAAACGACTGAATACTCTAAAGGCAACAGTGATCCCTTAACACTTACCAGTATTGCAGAAAATCAGACTAAGTTCATCAAAACAGGTGTGAGGTAATCTTGTAAGTAATTAAATTAATCAAAGGGCATCACTCCATCAATAACTTTCAAAGTCTAAGTATTTCCCTGATTTCAGAAGTCTAAGTACTTCCCTGGTTCTAAGTCACTTCAAGTAAATTGAAGGAAAGCAAATCAATTGCCACTCTGTGTTTCTACCTAACATAAATATAATCATAATTAAATGCAAATATACTGGTTAGAAATAAAAACACTTATAAAAATTTTAAATACAAAAATTTATTATTAAATTCAAAATTTATAAGTGAAATTCACAATATCAGGGAAAATTACTGTTACTTGAAAACAAAGTAAAGTTTAATTAATTCTTGAATCAAATTAAGTAAAATTAAATAAAAATTAATTCATCACAAAATTCAAGAAAATTAATTCAATCAAAATTCAAAAGTATTAGGCAATAATTGAAAATTTGAAATTAATTCACAAGTGCTAAACAACAACAAAACTTGAAAAGAATTCTAAGTAAATGCAAATTAATTCACAAATGTTAAATTTAATTAAATGTGCAATGATAAGCCAATGAAATAACTTAAGTCAATTACAGTGTGAATGCAAATGAAAATACAGAAAAATGTGGACAATATCAAAATAAAAATGCACACTTCAATAAGAAAATGAACAAATGCACAAACAATGGAACAATCACAAACACAAAAATACGCAATGTGTAAAAGTGTAAATCTTTTCACTCAAAACACTGTAACCAACAGTTTTTACCAAACCTTCATAACCACCTGTTATTAGTTATTAGTTAAACAAACACTTTTCCCATTAACTTTTAGTTATTAGTTGCAACTAATAAAAATATAACACACTTTACCTTGGTATACCAATTTCTTTCTTTCTCTGCTGCAGGCTTGAATCACACTTTCACAAAAACCAGGCGCCGTTACGAAACAATGTTTGTTCAGATTCCACAAAAGAAACTAAATAACACTAAATAAACTCTAAGAAATATCAAATATGAAATTCTAAGTTACGAGTGACCAATTTAGGTTACGTTAATATAATCTCAATGATGTCGAGTGAGAGAGAGAGAGAGAGAGAGAGAGAGAGAGAGATCGAGAGCGAGATGTTAATGCCTCGAGGTTCTAAGATGTAATAAAATCTTCTTCCCTTGCTAAAACTGGACGGGGCAGATGACAAAAACGTTCTTGGCACAAATGCTTCCAGAAAGTTCGAAATCTGACGCAGTCTTCATAAAGAAATGTGCAATCTCCACGTGGGACTCGGCAAAGACATACGCGTAAGAGTCCAGTCTGTTAAAAAAAAGACATGTACTCTACTCGATCGACACGAAGGAGAAGTCTTATCACGTACGATGACAGATTCTCCAAAACACAAATGAAGATTTGAGCACGCTATCAAACGCGTTGACAGATTTAGGAAAGCAAACGGATCTCGCAGATCCTCCAATCTCAAAGTGTTGACATAAAAGTTAAACATTCGTAGTTTCGAACAGACAAAGAAAATCTCTCTCTTTTTACATTCTACGTTATAATATATATATTCTTTTCAATATGCAATGCGAAATCTGAACACACATTTAAAACATCCTATTCTAAGCTATCTAGGAATCTGAAAAAATGTTACACAATCTACATGACATTTCAAAGAGGGGAAACATGCATTTCGAAAGTAGCAATATATAATATACCTCCCCCCAGAAGATTTTTTATCACGGGGTTGAATCCAACGATTCGCAATGAGATAAATAATCAGCAACTACATTGTTTTTGCCACTAATGTGCTGCACTCTTAAGTTATACTGTTGCGGGCACAAAGACCACCTGGTCAGTCTTTGATTATGGTTTTTCATTCTCTGGATAAATGATAGTGGATTGGGATCAGACAACACTAAAATTTCTTCATTCCTAGGTCTATTCACATACACTTAAAATTTTTTCAATGCGGTGATTAAGGCTAAAGTTTCCTTCTCGATTGTCGAGTATACTTTCTGATGTTTTTTCAGTTTTGTAGACATGAAACACACAGGATGGTAGATATTATTTTCATCTTCTTGAAGTGGAACAGCTCCCAATGCCACAGTCTGACGCATCAACTTGTATCACAAATTTCTTGTCGAAGTCTGGAGCTTGAAGTACTGGTTTTGATGTTAAAATGGCTTTTACCTTCTCAAAGGATTCTTGACACTCTGGAGTCCAAATAAACTTAGCTTTGGGACTAGTCAAGTCTGTCAAGGGAGCTACTACGGCTGAGAAGTTTGGGCAGAACCGACGATAAAATCCAGCCATCCCCAAAAATCTCTGTAGCTGTTTCCTGGTAGTAGGTGGGGTAGCCTTACGGATACCTTCTACATTAGCATTTACTGGAGCAAGAAGGCCTTTCCCAACTTCAAACCCAAGATACTGCACAGTTGCCTTGCCAAACTCACTCTTCTCTAGGTTGACTGTTAATCCTGCTTCTTGTAGTTTCTTGAAAACTTTCCTCAGAATCTTCAGATGTTCTTCCCACGTTGTAGAGTAAATCACGATGTCATCCAGGTATACACCTACTCCTTCTATCGATCCTAGCAGTTGATCCATCACTCGTTGAAATGTTGCCGGTGCATTCATCAGACCAAACGGCAGAACAGTATACTGATATAGTCCAAATGGAGTAATAAAAGCTGACAGCAACTTCGCATTCTCATCTATGGGAATTTGATAATATCCTTTCAACAAGTCTATCTTGGAAACAAACTTGGCTTGCCCAATATTATCAAGTAACTGATCTATAAGAGGCAAAGGATAATTATCAGCCACACTGATAGAATTCAGCTTCCTATAATCAGTACACATCCTAAATGATCCATCTGGTTTCTTCACTAACACACATGGAGAACTGAAGTGACTTGAACTGGGTTCTGCTAATCCATGTTGCAGCAAATACTGAACTTCTTTCTTCAAAACATCTCGATGATACGGTGATAAGCGATAGGCTCTTGCTGAAAGGTTTTCCATCTTGGTTTATTCACTAACACACATGGAGAACTGAAGGTCTATGTGACTTGAATGGGTTCCCGGTTTCTTCTGCTAATCCACTGTTGCAGCCAAATACGTGAAACTTCTTTCTTCAAAACATCTCGATGATACGGTGATAAGCGATAGGCTCTTTGCTTGAAAGGTTTTCCATCTTCTTGAATCTTGATTTCATGCTTGGTCAGATCAGTACGTCTAGGCACATCTGAAAAAATTTCTGGAAAACTTTTAATTACTTCACTTAAGTCTTCACCTTGTTCAACACTCAGATGTTTCAGTTTATCCTTCAAATTTTCCAAAATTTAAGAATTATTCATCTTGCTTGCAGCTCCCAATTCATAGCCATCATTGTCTTTTGTAGATAAAGTTGTTTGGGTTACTGACACAGTTTCAGTTTTAGTTTCTGAGAAATAAGGTT
>NC_087213.1:12008380-12035880 GCF_015104395.2 Macrobrachium nipponense | reverse complement strand
ATATTGGTGAGAGAAAAAAAATGCATTGAGAGTTATAACAGTTAGTGCACAGATTATATAACGTAAATTTTAACTAGAGACCTTGGGTGGTTACAGTAGTCAGGTCCATAGGGCTAAATACGAAAGTTGAATGCAGAGAGAAAAAAAAAACTAACTTGATAGTAATCACAGTAATGATGAAAAAATAAAATATCAGCAATAAATATAATAATGACAAATTCTGCAGATGACATCTTGCCAATACAGAGATTAAGTCCTTTAGGGGACAAAGGCCTCATTTTCCCATCTTTCCCACAATTTAGATCTTCTTCTTGCTTCCCTCCTTAGGATGCTTTGTATGAGCGAGTTGCCGCTGTTTCTCACTCAGGTTACCAGACTGGACATTGTTCGCCTTACAATGATTTTTAAATTGTCCAGGTGGTTTTCTAAGGACATCTGTGTGGCGGAGTGGTAGCGTGGAGTGTTTGTGAGGCGTCTCAGAATGTCATTGTGCACAACAGTGATACGTCTCATGGTCTCTCGGGTATAGTTCGTCCAGAGGGAACACCCATAGATACTGTAGCAGTACGAGCGGAAGAGCAGCAGTTTCACGTCTCGGTGACAAAAGGCAAACCTCCTTGCAATCATGTTGCCAGTTGCACATAGTTTATGACGCCTCTGTTCAATGTCTGTCGTATCTTTTAGGTCATCGGTGATAATGTGACCCAAATACGGAAATTCGCGCACAAATTCCAGCCGATGGTTTCCGAGGAAAATTTGTGGTTCTGCATTATGCTTAAGCGATCTCGGGAGCAGCGACATTCACTGGGTCTTGGTTTCGTTGTAGATTATATCAAATTCCTCTGCATATTGGCGACAAGTGTCGATGAGTCGTTGGAGGCCATGCACTGATGGGGAAATCAGAACCATATCGTCGGCGTAACAGAGGTTGTTTATAGTTGTTTCATTGATAGTGCATCCGATTGGGAGTGAGTTCAGTTTGACATTCAAGGCATCTGTGTACGTATTAAACAGGTATGGAGAGAGAATACCCCCTTGCCGAAGCCCGTTTAGGGAGCCGAAGGTGTACGATAATACGTTACCCCATTTGACACAGAATTGCTGTGTGGAGAACCAGCAATGTAAAATGCCAATTAGATATAGGGGTGTGCCCCTTTTGTGCAGCTTCAGGAAGAGCTTCAGGTAGTTTACTCTGTCAAATGCTTTTCTCACATCTACAAAACATAGGAAAACAGGAGAGGCTGATGATAGGTAGTAGTTCAGCAATTCTTCCAGTATGCAGATGCAGGTGTCGGTTGAGTGGTTTGCTTTAAACTCGAACTGGTTGTCAGTGGTGTGTAGAAAGGGGAGAAGCCTCACAAGAAGAACTGACTCAAGAATCTTCGATGCGATCGTTGTGATTGCATTGGCCGGTAGTTGCCAGGGTCAGATGCATCCTTTAGCTTGTTTTTAATTAATGGTATCAAGTGAACTAAGAGTAGGGAGTCTGGAAGAAACTGGTGAATTATGCACGCATTGAATAGGGCAGCTAGTAAAATGTAAATTATCGGATGGCAGAATTTGAAAGCTTCTGCGGGAAGACCATCACAGCCGGGCGATTTATTATTAGGTATGCTGTTTATGGCATCGCTGATGTTACCTGGCGTAATACGGTCTGCAAAATGAAATTGAATGGCGTCATTAAGGAGGTTATCTACATCCCTTCGAGAAGCTTGATCATTTATGCAATTCAGGATATTGTTGAAGTGATCGCCCCACATACTTGCGATGGCTTCGTCTCCGACTGCTTCCCCTACTCTCTGTGATAGCTTTTTAGTTTTGGGATTTAAGGACTGGATATCTTTCCAAAGACGAGGGTAATCACCAGATTCTAAGTTTCTAGACATTGCATCGGCTCTTAGTTGTTTTTCATTTAACCTGCAGTGCTTAAGAGCAAGTTTGAATTGCGCTCTCCCCTGCCTCATTAGTAAGGCAGTGTGTCCTTCCCTCGGGCTACCATTTTGCCTCCACAGTAAAAACATTTCTCGTGAGTATGTATACAGATCTTTAACCAAGTCATTCCAACCAGGTATATTGCGAGAATTGCCTTGATGAAATCTATAGGCAGTCCTGCCCGAAGCAAGCATAGCGGAGATTATGTTCGAATAGAATTTATTCAGATCCCTCCTGTGGTGGTCATTTCTACGTTTTGTGTTGGTACAGAGTAAGGCGTCAGCCGGTTGAACTATTGACCGCAACCTGGTTTCCGTGGTCGCCCTAAAGTGTCTGGTTTTCTGTTGGTTTTTAAACTCCCAGTTAACCGCTGGTGGGCGGTCAGTTAGTGGGTTCACGGTAGGGAGGGATGGGGTACAGAATGACACCTGTAATGGGATGTGATCGTAGCCCGTTGCAAGATCGTAGCGAATATTGCAGGTCATAATAAATCATGAATTGTGGAGATGTGATGCAGTGGGTCCAGCCAGGAGGTTGTAATTACATCCGCTCTATTATGTACATATGAGTAGGAGGAGGGAGGGAGGAGCATTACATCGCTAATTTGGAGAGCATGATTTTGACAGAAGTGAGTAAGTTCATTATAAAATTGTCTTGTGGGGTGAGAATTAAGGTCCCCTATTATACAAATATAATCAACAGGAGAATCTTGAATAATACTGTGTAACTCCCCTAGGATCATGCAGTATTGATCAAAATTATTGTTATTTTCCCATGGCATATAAACATTAATTATTAGGATTTTAGAGATCCCTACTGTCACTTGAAGCCCCAGCAATCTGTCACTCCTGTAGGTCATCACCTTTATCATATTGTCTAACGATTTGTGCCATAGGAAAGAAAGTCTTCCTTTCGGGCGACCGGCTATGATTTGATCTATAACTTGCAGCGATGAAGTCGAGAAGGTTCTGAAGTCTTCATGAATTGAATCGCAGATGACAAGGTCATGTGGCCAGAGGAGCGTTTCTTGCAATGCAATGATGCCGTTGAAATTTTTGCAGAACATGTTCAGGAGAGGAATGTTCCGCTTAAGGCCAAAAATATTCCAAGAGATTATGTTTAATGTATCCATGGCTACTCACGAAGATGGGAGATGAATGCGCTGATCATTTGGGTGGATGGGGGGTTAGCCAGGGGAGTGGGCAATCACTCGCCGGTGGGCGGTTGGCTGGTAACTTGCGGTGAGGAAATGACCCTGGTTGGAGTGTCAGTAAGTTCCCCTCGGGTGGTTGGTGGTCCCCGGATTAGGTTATAATCTTGAAACTAAATATAAAGGACCGAAATTCTCGCCTTTAAGAACGTCGAGGTGTTGAAATAGGCAGGTAATCCTGTAAGCCACTTTATGTTTACTTCTGCATGGGAGTTCGTGAGAGATAAGTGGGTCAGAGCCAGTGAGAAACTTGATTCTCTCCACTATGGCGTCTAGCGTCACCGATGAGCGCAGATTGTGAATTGCTACGTGACATCTCTTCTCAGGTGTCGGTGGGGTGGGGTTTGAAACACGAATGTTTGGGCCTCCAGTCCAGCGGCCAAACGAGAGGTTCTTCTCTTCTTTCTGCTTGTTTGTATCTGCCAGCCGCCAGACCCCTCAAGATCACTCTCATCTGCATCTACGATGGGGGGTTGGGGGGGAGAGATAGGGTGGAGAGGATCACGAGGGCTGGTAATCATCACCGGAGGTCTATCTTCCACCGGAGGCACTGGGGAGGGAGGGGAGGTTGGGAGACCAACAGTCCCCTCGGAACGGCCTACAGGTGAAGGGGGCACTTCCGTGTTGCTGGGAGACGAGGAAAAACTGGATGCCGCATTCATAGGAGTCTGATGGCTATCTGTGCGATTGTCTATCGATCCCTGCACTCCTTTGATCGCATCCCAGATCCGTGTGAGATTATTTGTTTCCACAGTTTCAAGACTGTCTAGGGATTCCTGTAGTCCTTTGATCACGTCCCAGATTCTTGAGAATTTATCATTTGTCTCCTCGATTTTTTCTGAGCTTTTCCCAACTGTTTCTGAGAGTGATTTTGCTGTTTGGAAGGCATTTTCTGCTGTGTGGTACACCGCAGGTAGGCTTAGGTCAGCAGGCCCTTTTTGGAAGGCAGATTTGTAAGGGTCTTCGGCCGTAGATTTCCACCAGAAGCAGGTCCTTAGCCACTTTAAGTGATATATGATATTTTCTTGCGAGATGACAAGTTCTTCGCGGATCGCTCCTTGAGAATGCTCTCTGGTATCAGATCTTTACATTTCGTATATGCAACGTTGATTTCCTCATTGGAGAAGGCATCACTGACAGATTGTATAGCGGACTCGAAGTCGGAACGGTTCGAATGGTATTGTATATAGTAAAGACAATTGTTCGCGAGTACGGAACTTGTGTGTGGGGCACAGGCACCGGTAGGTGCCAGGGTCACTTGCGCAACGGTTGGAGGTTGGTCGGATGACATTTTTGTGGTAAGGGAAGGGCCAAGCACTAACACCCATTTCTCAGGACCAATAGGCCTCGAGTAGCTGTGATTTGAAAGATTTCTAAGGCACTGATTGGAGCAGAAAGAATATTAGAATATCTGCAATTGCACAGCACTCTCCGGCTTACACGCCAGGTATTACGTGGAGACACTATTAACACATTGCTTACTATAAAAGGTATAATCACCAAGGGCGAAAAACCCTTCTTATCTGTGAAGAAACGCGAGAGAGACCTCCAACACGTCCGCCCCACACACTTTTTTAAACTAACAGAATAGCATATACAAAGGTTTAATGATAACGCTGCCCATACCTGTGGTAAGAGTGATAGAAAGTGACTTGGGACACGCACAAAAATTTGACAGTGACTTGTTCCCCACCCTACCATCTACTGCTACTGACTTAAGCCACTTGATACCCTGAAAATGTTGTAGAACAGAGCCTGACATCGACATCAGGAAACGTAACGTCATATTTACAGAATTCTTTACCATTATTCACTCTTTTCAATTGTGATCATAGCATACTAGTATTATTTGAATGGATGTTGTTCAGTGTTAACACAGGTTGATCTTTGGCTGGCTAGCATATATAAACCTTAAAACAGCTATAAGACCTTCTTTTGCTTTGCATGAGAAGGTTGCACAAGCTGGAATATTGAAAAACGATCCAAAAAGTAGAAGAAATAGACCCTGATAAAATTAGTTGAGCTAAAAGCTGCAGCCTAAGATCGGTCATATAATACGCAACCTGACTCACCAATGCCAAGGTAGCAGATATTGGTTCCAAACCCTCCCCAACACAAGAACTAGTCAGGGAAGGGAGGGACCACTGCAGTAAAGTTGACTTTCCTAAAGAGAGAAGTTAAATTCCTACAATAGCATATTCGCTGGCAATAGCTTTTAAAAATTGCCAATCAAAATTGTCAGCGATAATTAATTCGTTTACACATTAGCCTTAGCTATAACTCCATCGGCACTGCAAAACTACTTTGCTCTTTAAAACAGAATCTGAGTTGAGTTATTTTCTATTACAATGCATCGTGAAAACAATGAGGAAGAAATCATTAAGAAAGATTTTTTACGATTGCCCTAGTGATAAAACGAAACTAATAAAATGAGGCTTGTTCACCATGGTATTAAACCAGAAAAGAACTTGAAAGTCTCTCTCTCTCTCTCTCTCTCTCTCTCTCTCTCTCTCTCTCTCTCTCTCTCTCTCTCTCTCTCTCAGTGCCATTTTGCTTGGTGAGACGTTACCGTGCACAGTCTGATTAATCAACAGATATCACGCGTTTAACATTCGTCTGGAAATTTATAAATATCTAGAAGTGTTCGTGAACTGTCGGTGATAAGATTAGTATGAAAATAGTAGTATAAAGCGTCTACTAAGTTATTTTATCAAGTGAAATACTGTAAATCAGGTCAAGATGGCAGTAAGTTCCAACTGTGGAAAAAAATGGTGGAATTTAGTGTGTTTAGCAGATTCGCAATATGATGAGGTAGCAGGAAGGGAGCTGGCATTTCTCATCTATGAGATCAACAACAGCCATAACCAAAAAGATGCAAAAGCATTCATAGATATATTAGAAGGATATGATCCTTCAAACTGGAACAAATCAACAGAAAAAATCTTGAAAATAATTGAAGAAGTTCCAAATAAAATCCAAGTGGTCAAGAGACTCGTAAAGAAAATATACATAAATCAACATATTCCGACAAAGAAAATGAATGAGGTGAACATTGTGAATATCCTAATTGATGCAATAGGAAAAAGAATGCCAAAAGCATGCAAACTGTGTAAGGTGTGGTATGGCATAGTTAATCCACAAAACCTAATCAGAAAATGTGCTGCATGCAACATTCCAACACATCCGCAATGTGCTGAAGTAATGTAAGATATGAGAAAAGATACCAGAATATTTTGCTCAACATGTCTATCATGGATAGACAATTTATTAAATCAAGACTAAATGTACAAATAGTTGAGGATGAAGAAGAAGAGGAAGAAGAAGAAGAGGAAAACGGAAGAGAAGTAAACAAAACTGAAATGACAGAAAAAAATAAGGAAAACAATGAACAAGATAAAAGTATGGATGCAGAGATACTCATTGATACTACATATGAGGCAATCAAGCAGCATACATACGAAGAAATAAATTACATGACAACACAAAAGAAAATCCCGAAGAGGCTCTACCCAGATCTGAACAATGATGGGAAAGAGGAAAAAATAGACAAGAAAGACAAAGTCTGCAACCTTTTAAAAAGAGGGAATTGCAGATTCGGAGAAAAATGTTACTATAAACATCCTAAGGTATGTCCCACTATGAAATATATGGTAAATGTGCATACCTAGACGGCTATGAGGATGATTGCAGAGATCTACATCCAAAAATATGCAAAAACCTAAAAGAAGGAAAAGGATGTAAGTTCGACAAAAAATGTAAATATATGCACCCTGTAGTCATGAATAAAAATCAATCAAATAATCAATCAAATAATAAAATCCAAAATAAGAAAGAAACAAACAAAGAGATGAACAAAGAATATCAGGTGAAAGGAAAAAACCAGACATCACCGCGATATGGTGTGTCAGTAAAATATTTCCAAGCATCAGCTCCAAGATATAATTCAAGAGATAAGAACTGTATTTATGATGCAAGAGGATATTGCAAATACGGAGAAAATTGCAGATTCAGCCACAAAATGAATAATTATGATGAAGGAAGATCAAATATTCTGGAAAAGTTGGATTTTTTAACGTCAGAATTTCTGGAAATGAAGAAAAGAACAACATACCAGAACAGGAAAGAGACATGGGAAAATCCTTATTATTACCAATATTAAATGAAGGAGAAAACACGCAAACCATCATAGTGATGAATGCGCAGGGTTTAGTTACGAGTAACTCAAAAAGAAAGATAGAATACTTAGAAGAACTAACCCAAATTGAAAAGAAAATAGATATAATGAATATAAGTGAAACCTAGTAGTCCCAAGAGACTGGGAATGATGATCAAATAAAAGGGTTCCAAACTTATAGATCAGATAGAAAAAATAGGAATCAAGGGGGAACCGCAATATATGGGAAAGACAAAAAACAAGGAAAAATATGAGAAATATAGTAACTCAGAATGTGAACTAATAGCGGTAGAATTTGAATCTGAAAAATTAATGAACATAGTAATATATAGACCCCCTAATACTAAAAAATAGACAAGAAAGACAAAGTCTGCAACCTTTTGAAAAGAGGGAATTGCAGATTCGGAGAAAAATGTTACTATAAACATCCTAAGGTATGTCACACTATGAAATATATGGTAAATGTGCATACCTAGACGGCTATGAGGATGATTGCAGAGATCTACATCCAAAAATATGCAAAAACCTAATAGAAGGAAAAGGATGTAAGTTCGACAAAAAATGTAAATATATGCACCCTGTAGTCATGAATAAAAATCAATCAAATAATCAATCAAATAATAAAATCCAAAATAAGAAAGAAACAAACAAAGAGATGAACAAAGAATATCAGGTGAAAGGAAAAAACCAGACATCACCGCGATATGGTGTGTCAGTAAAATATTTCCAAGCATCAGCTCCAAGATATAATTCAAGAGATAAGAACTGTATTTATGATGCAAGAGGATATTGCAAATACGGAGAAAATTGCAGATTCAGCCACAAAATGAATAATTATGATGAAAGAAGATCAAATCATTATGGAAAAGTTGGATTTTTTAACGTCAGAATTTCTGGCAAATGAAGAAAAGAACAACATACCAGAACAGGAAAGAGACATGGGAAAATCCTTATTATTACCAATATTAAATGAAGGAGAAAAACACGCAAACCATCATAGTGATGAATGCGCAGGGTTTAGTTACGAGTAACTCAAAAAGAAAGATAGAATACTTAGAAGAACTAACCCAAATTGAAAAAGAAAATAGATATAATGAATATAAGTGAAACCTAGTAGTCCCAAGAGACTGGGAATGATGATCAAATAAAAGGGTTCCAAACTTATAGATCAGATAGAAAAAAAATAGGAATCAAGGGGAACCGCAATATATGGGAAAGACAAAAAACAAGGAAAATATGAGAAATATAGTAACTCAGAATGTGAACTAATAGCGGTAGAATTTGAATCTGAAAAATTAATGAACATAGTAATATATAGACCCCCTAATACTAAAAAATAGACAAGAAAGACAAAGTCTGCAACCTTTTGAAAAGAGGGAATTGCAGATTCGGAGAAAAATGTTACTATAAACATCCTAAGGTATTGTCCCACCCCCTATGAAATATATGGTAAATGTGGCATACCTAGACGGCTATGAGGATGATTGCAGAGATGTACATCCAAAAATATGCAAAAACCTAAAAGAAGGAAAAGGATGTAAGTTCGACAAAAAAGTAAATATATGCACCCTGTAGTCATGAATAAAAATCAATCAAATAATCAATCAAATAATAAAATCCAAAATAAGAAAGAAACAAAACAAAGAGATGAACAAAGAATATCAGGTGAAAGGAAAAAAAACCAGACATCACCGCGATATGGTGTGTCAGTAAAATATTTCCAAGCATCAGCTCCAAGATATAATTCAAGAGATAAGAACTGTATTTATGATGCAAGAGGATATTGCAAATACGGAGAAAATTGCAGATTCAGCCACAAAATGAATAATTAGGATGAAGGAAGATCAAATATTCTGGAAAAGTTGGATTTTTTAACGTCAGAATTTCTGGAAATGAAGAAAAGAACAACATACCAGAACAGGAAAGAGACATGGGAAAATCCTTATTATTACCAATATTAAATGAAGGAGAAAACACGCAAACCATCATAGTGATGAATGCGCAGGGTTTAGTTACGAGTAACTCAAAAAGAAAGATAGAATACTTAGAAGAACTAACCCAAATTGAAAAGAAAATAGATATAATGAATATAAGTGAAACCTAGTAGTCCCAAGAGACTGGGAATGATGATCAAATAAAAGGGTTCCAAACTTACAGATCAGATAGAAAAAATAGGAATCAAGGGGGAACCGCAATATATGGGAAAGACAAAAAACAAGGAAAAATATGAGAAATATAGTAACTCAGAATGTGAACTAATAGCGGTAGAATTTGAATCTGAAAAATTAATGAACATAGTAATATATAGACCCCCTAATACTAAAAAATAGACAAGAAAGACAAAGTCTGCAACCTTTTGAAAAGAGGGAATTGCAGATTCGGAGAAAAATGTTACTATAAACATCCTAAGGTATGTCCCACTATGAAATATATGGTAAATGTGCATACCTAGACGGCTATGAGGATGATTGCAGAGATCTACATCCAAAAATATGCAAAAACCTAAAAGAAGGAAAAGGATGTAAGTTCGACAAAAAATGTAAATATATGCACCCTGTAGTCATGAATAAAAATCAATCAAATAATCAATCAAATAATAAAATCCAAAATAAGAAAGAAACAAACAAAGAGATGAACAAAGAATATCAGGTGAAAGGAAAAAACCAGACATCACCGCGATATGGTGTGTCAGTAAAATATTTCCAAGCATCAGCTCCTAGATATAATTCAAGAGATAAGAACTGTATTTATGATGCAAGAGGATATTGCAAATACGGAGAAAATTGCAGATTCAGCCACAAAATGAATAATTAGGATGAAGGAAGATCAAATATTATGGAAAAGTTGGATTTTTTAACGTCAGAATTTCTGGAAATGAAGAAAAGAACAACATACCAGAACAGGAAAGAGACATGGGAAAATCCTTATTATTACCAATATTAAATGAAGGAGAAAACACGCAAACCATCATAGTGATGAATGCGCAGGGTTTAGTTACGAGTAACTCAAAAAGAAAGATAGAATACTTAGAAGAACTAACCCAAATTGAAAAGAAAATAGATATAATGAATATAAGTGAAACCTGGTAGTCCCAAGAGACTGGGAATGATGATCAAATAAAAGGGTTCCAAAACTTATAGATCAGATAGAAAAAATAGGAATCAAGGGGGAACCGCAATATATGGGAAAGACAAAAAACAAGGAAAAATATGAGAAATATAGTAACTCAGAATGTGAACTAATAGCGGTAGAATTGAATCTGAAAAATTAATGAACATAGTAATATATAGACCCCCTAATACTAAAAAAATAGACAAGAAAGACAAAGTCTGCACCTTTTGAAAAGAGGGAATTGCAGATTCGGAGAAAAATGTTACTATAAACATCCTAAGGTATGTCCCCACTATGAAAATATATGGGTAAATGTGCATACCTAGACGGCTATGAGGATGATTGCAGAGATCTACATCCAAAAATATGCAAAAACCTAAAAGAAGGAAAAGGATGTTAAGGTTCGACAAAAAAATGTAAATATATGCACCCTGTAGTCATGAATAAAAATTCAATCAAATAATCAATCAAATATAAAATCCAAAATAAGAAAGAAAACAAACAAAGAGATGAACAAAGAATATCAGGTGAAAGGAAAAAACCAAGACAATCACCGCGATATGGTGTGTCAGTAAAAATTTCCAAGCATCAGCTCCAAGATATAATTCAAGAGATAAGAACTGTATTTATGATGCAAGAGGATATTGCAAATACGGAGAAAAAATTGCAGATTCAGCCACAAAATGAATAATTAGGATGAAGAAGATCAAATATTCTGGAAAAGTTGGATTTTTTAACGTCAGAATTTCTGGAAATGAAGAAAAGAACAACATACCAGAACAGGAAAGAGACATGGGAAAATCCTTATTATTACCAATATTAAATGAAGGAGAAAACACGCAAACCATCATAGTGATGAATGCGCAGGGTTTAGTTACGAGTAACTCAAAAAGAAAGATAGAATACTTAGAAGAACTAACCCAAATTGAAAAGAAAATAGATATAATGAATATAAGTGAAAACTAGTAGTCCCAAGAGACTGGGAATGATGATCAAAATAAAAGGGTTCCAAACTTATAGATCAGATAGAAAAATAGGAATCAAGGGGGAACCGCAATATATGGGAAAGACAAAAAAACAAGGAAAAATATGAGAAATATAGTAACTCAGAATGTGAACTAATAGCGGTAGAATTTGAATCTGAAAAATTAATGAACATAGTAATATATAGACCCCTAATACTAAAAATAGACAAGAAAGACAAAGTCTGCAACCTTTTGAAAAGAGGGAATTGCAGATTCGGAGAAAAATGTTACTATAAAACATCCTAAGGTATGTCCCCACTATGAAATATATGGTAAATGTGCATACCTAGACGGCTATGAGGATGATTGCAGAGATCTACATCCAAAAATATGCAAAAACCTAAAAGAAGGAAAAGGATGTAAGTTCGACAAAAAATGTAAATATATGCACCCTGTAGTCATGAATAAAAATCAAT
Source organism: Macrobrachium nipponense (assembly GCF_015104395.2). Classification (NCBI taxonomy): domain Eukaryota; kingdom Metazoa; phylum Arthropoda; class Malacostraca; order Decapoda; family Palaemonidae; genus Macrobrachium; species Macrobrachium nipponense. Next base: position 12,024,012 of record NC_087213.1, on the reverse strand, counting down.
CAAATAATCAATCAAATAATAAAATCCAAAATAAGAAAGAAACAAACAAAGAGATGAACAAAGAATATCAGGTGAAAGGAAAAACCAGACATCACCGCGATATGGTGTGTCAGTAAAATATTTCCAAGCATCAGCTCCAAGAGATAATTCAAGAGATAAGAAACTGTTATTTATGATGCAAGAGGATATTGCAAATACGTGAGAAAATTGCAGATTCAGCCACAAAATGAATAATTAGGATGAAGGAAGATCAAATAAAATTATGAAAAGTTGGATTTTTTAACGTCAGAATTTCTGGAAATGAAGAAAAGAACAACATACCAGAACAGGAAAGAGACATGGGAAAATCCTTATTATTACCAATATTAATGAAGGAGAAAACACGCAAACCATCATAGTGATGAATGCGCAGGGTTTAGTTACGAGTAACTCAAAAAGAAAGATAGAATACTTAGAAGAACTAACCCAAATGAAAAGAAAATAGATATAATGAATATAAGTGAAACTGGTAGTCCCAAGAGACTGGGAATGATGATCAAATAAAAGGGTTCCAAACTTATAGATTCAGATAGAAAAAATAGAATCAAGGGGGAACCGCAATATATGGGAAAGACAAAAAACAAGGAAAAATATGAGAAATATAGTAACTCAGAATGTGAACTAATAGCGGTAGAATTTGAATCTGAAAAATTAATGAACATAGTAATATATAGACCCCCTATACTAAAAAATAGACAAGAAAGACAAAGTCTGCAACCTTTTGAAAAGAGGGAATTGCAGATTCGGAGAAAAATGTTACTATAAACATCCTAAGGTATGTCCCACTATGAAATATATGGTAAATGTGCATACCTAGACGGATATGAGGATGATTGCAGAGATCTACATCAAAAATATGCAAAACCTAAAAGAAGGAAAAGGATGTAAGTTCGACAAAAAATGTAAATATATGCACCCTGTAGTCATGAATAAAATCAATCAAATAATCAATCAAATAATAAAATCCAAAATAAGAAAGAAACAAACAAGAGATGAACAAAGAATATCAGGTGAAAGGAAAAAACCAGACATCACCGCGATATGGTGTGTCAGTAAAAATATTCCACGCATCAGCTCCAAGATATAATTCAAGAGATAAGAACTGTATTTATGATGCAAGAGGATATTGCAAATACGGAGAAAATTGCAGATTCAGCCCACAAAATGAATAAAATTAGGATGAAGGAGATCAAATATTATGGAAAAGTTGGATTTTTTTTAACGTCAGAAATTTCTGGAAATGAGAAAAGAAACGAACATACCAGAACAAAGGGAAAGAGGACATGGGAAAATCCTTATTATTACCAATATTAAATGAAGGAGAAAAAACACGCAAAACCATCATAGTGATGAATGCGCAGGGTGGGTTTAGTTACGAGTAACTCAAAAAAGAAAGATAGAATACTTAGAAGAACTAACCCAAATGAAAAGAAAATAGATATAATGAATATAAGTGAAACCTGGTAGTCCCAAGAGACTGGGAATGATGATCAAATAAAAGGGTTCCAAACTTATAGATCAGATAGAAAAAATAGGAATCAAGGGGAACCGCAATATGGGGGAAAGACAAAAAAACAAGGAAAAATATGAGAAATATAGTAACTCAGAATGTGAACTAATAGCGGTAGAATTTGAATCTGAAAAATTAATGAACATAGTAATATATAGACCCCCTAATACTAAAAAATAGACAAGAAAGACAAAGTCTGCAACCTTTTGAAAAGAGGGAATTGCAGATTCGGAGAAAAAATGTTACTATAAACATCCTAAGGTATGTCCCACTATGAAATATATGGTAAATGTGCATACCTAGACGGCTATGAGGATGATTGCGCAGATCTACATCCAAAAAATATGCAAAAACCTAAAAGAAGGAAAAGGATGTAAGTTCGACAAAAAATGTAAATATATGCACCCTGTAGTCATGAATAAAAATCAATCAAATAATCAATCAAATAATAAAATCCAAAATAAGAAAGAAACAAACAAAGAGATGAACAAAGAATATCAGGTGAAAGGAAAAAACCAGACATCACCGCGATATGGTGTGTCAGTAAAATATTTCCAAGCATCAGCTCCAAGATATAATTCAAGAGATAAGAACTGTATTTATGATGCAAGAGGATATTGCAAATACGGAGAAAATGCAGATTCAGCCACAAAATGAATAATTAGGATGAAGGAAGATCAAATATATGGAAAAGTTGGGATTTTTTAACGTCAGAATTTCTGGGGAAATGAAGAAAAGAACAAACATACCAGAACAGGAAAGAGACATGGGAAAATCCTTATTATTACCAATATTAAATGAAGAGAAAACACGCAAACCATCATAGTGATGAATGCGCAGGGTTTAGTTACGAGTAAACTCAAAAAGAAAGATAGAATACTTAGAAGAACTACCCAAATTGAAAAGAAAATAGATATAATGAATATAAGTGAAAACCTGGTAGTCCCAAGAGACTGGGAATGATGATCAAATAAAAGGGTTCCAAACTTATAGATCAGATAGAAAAAATAGGAATCAAGGGGGAACCGCAATATATGGGACGGGCGGGGGTGCGGGTTGACGGGCGCTCGATGGCCGCCAGGCGTCCCGGGACGGGCGGGCGACGGCCCACCAGGCGTCCCGGGACGGGCGGGCGACGGCCCGCCAGGGGTCCCGGGACGGGACGGGCGGGCGACGGCCCGCCAGGCGTCCCGGGAGGGCGGGCGGTCGACGGCCCGCCAAAGGTCCCGGACGGGGGCGGGCGACGGCCCGCCAAAGGTCCAGGGACGGGGGGCGGGCGACGGCCCGCCCAGGCGTCCCGGGACGGGCGGGTGACGGCCCGCCCGGCCGTCCGGGACTGGCGGGCGACGGCCCGCCAGGCGTCCCGGGAGGAGGGCGGGCGACGGCCCGCCAGGCGTCGGGCGGACGGGCGCAGGCGGCCCGCCAGGGTCCCAGGCGGGCGGGACGGCGGGCGACGGCCGCCAGGGTCCCGGGACGAGCGGGCGACGGCCCTCCAGGGGTCCCGGGACGGGCGGGCGACGGCCCGCCAGGCGTCCCGGGACGGGGGCGGGCGCATGGCCCGCCCAGGCGTCCCGGGACGGGCGGTGGGCGACGGCCCGCCAGGCGTCCCGGGACGGTGGGCGGGCGACGGCCCGCCAGGCGTCCCGGGACGGGCGGGCGACGGCCTGCCAGGCGTCCCGGGACGGGCGGGCGACGGCCGCCAGGGTGTCCCGGGACGGGCGGGCGACGGCCCGCCAGGTGTCCCGGGACGGGCGGGCGATGGCCCGCCAACCGTCCCGGGACGGGCGGGCGACGGCCCGCCAAAGGTCCCGGGACGGGCGGGCGACGGCCCGCCAGGCGTCCCACCGGGCGGGCGGGAGGGCGACGGCCCGCCAGGCGTCCCGGGAGCGCGGGCGGGCGACGGCTCGCTAGGCGCCCCCAAAGGGAAGGGCGGGCGACGGCCCGCCAACCGTCCCGGGACGGGCGGGCGACGGCCCGCCAAAGATCCGGGACGGGCGGGCGACGGCCCGCCAGGCGTCCCGGGACGGGCGGGCGACGGCCCGCAGGCGGTCCAGGGACGCGGGCGACGGACCCGCCAGGCGTCCCGGGACGGTTTTGCGGGCGACGGCCCGCCAGGCGTCCCGTGACGGGCCGTCGCCCGCCCGTCCCGGGACCCCTGGGGGCGGCGGGCCGTCGCCCGCCCGTCCCGGGACGCCTGGTGGGCCGTCGCCACCAGGCGTCCCGGGAGTCGGGACGCGGGCGACGGCCCGCTAGGCGCCCCGGGATGGGGCGGGCGACGGCTCGCCAGGCGTCCCGGGACGGGGGGGCGACGGCCCGCCAGGCGTCCCGGGACGGGCGGGCGATGGCCCGCCAGGGGTCCCGGGCCGTCGCCCGCCCGTCCCAGGACGCCTGGTGGGCCTCGCCCGCCTGTCCCGGGCACGCCTGGCGGGCCTCGCCCTCCAGTCCCAGGACACCTTGTTTTTTGTCTTTCCCATATATTGCGGTTCCCCCTTTGGCGGGCCGTCGCCCCGCCCGTCCCGGGACGGTTGGCGGGCCGTCGCCCGCCCCTTCCCGGGGCGGGGGCCTAACGAAGCCGTCGCCCGCCCGTCCCGGGATGCCTGGCGGGCCGTCGCCCGCCTGTCCCGGGACGCCTGGCGATGGCCCGCAACCGTCCCGGGACGGGCGGGCGACGGCCCGCCAAAGGTCCCGGGACGGGCGGGCGACGGCGGTCGCTAGGCGCCCCGGGAAGGAAGGGCGACGGCCCCGCCAACCGTCCCGGGACGGGCGCGGGCGGACGGCCGCCCGTCCCGGGACCTTTGGCGGCCCGTCATACCGCCCGTCCTGGGACGCCTGGCGGGAGGCGCCGCCGCGCCCGTCCCGGGACCTTTGGCGGGCCGTCGCCCGCCCGCCCGTCCCGGGACGCCTGGTGGGCCTCGCTCGCCCGTCCCGGGACGCCTGGCGGGCCGTCGCCCGCCCGTCGGGACGCCTGGCGGGGCCGTCGCCTGCCCGTCCCGGGACGCCTGGCGGGCTTGCCCGCGGCCCCACGCCCATCCCAGTACGCCTGGCGGACGCGGGCGACGGCCCGCCAGGCGTCCAGGGACGGGTGGGCCGTCGCCTGGGGGGCCATCGCCTGCCCATCCAGGGAACCGCCCTCCCGACCCGGGACGCCTGGCAGGCCTCGCCCGCCCGTCACGGGATGCCTGACGGGGGGCCTCGCCCGCCCGTCCCGGACGCATGGCGGGTCTCGCCCGCCCGATCCCGGGATGCCTGGCGGGCCTCGCCGCTCGTCCCGGGACGTCTAGCGGGCCTCGCCCTCTCGTCCCGGGACGCCTGGCGGGCCTCGCCAGCCCATCCCGGGACGCCTGGCGGGCCTCGCCCTCCCGTCCCGGGACGCATGGCGGGCCCGTCGTGGGGGGGGCCTGCGTCGCCAGGCGCCAACTGGGACAGGCGGGCGAGGCCCGCACGGCATCCAGGGACGCCTGGCGGGCCTCGCCCTCCTGTTCCGGGATGCCTGGCGGGCCACGCCCACCCGTCCCGGGACGCCTAGCGGGCCGTCGCCCCGCCGTCCTGCCAGGCGAACTGGGACAGGCGGGCGAGGCCCGCCAGGCATCCCGGGACGCCTGGCGGGCCGTCGCCCGCCCGTCCCGGGACGCTTGGTGGGCCGTCACCCGCCCGTACGGGACGCTGGCGGGCCGTCGACGCCCGCCCGTCCCGGGACGCCTGGCGGGCCGTCGCCCGCCCGTCCCGGGACGCCTGGCGGGCCGTCGCCGCCGTCCCGGGACGCATGGCGGGCCGTCGCCCGCCGTCCCGGGACGCCTGGCGGGCCGTCGCCCGCCCGTCCCAGGACGCCTGGCGGGCCGTCGCCCGCCCGTCCCGGGACGCCTGGCGGGCCGTCGCCCGCCCGTCCCGGGACGGGCGGGCATGGCCCGCCAGGCGTCCTGGGACGGGCGGGGGGCGATGCCCACCAGGCGTCCCAGGGCGGAAGGGCGGGCCTTTAGGAGGGTGGGCGAAGCCTACCATGGGTCCCGGGAAGGGCTATGTGAGGCCCCCCAGATGTCTTGGGTCTGGTCGGTGGGGCACACCAGGTTTCTCAGGACGCGTGGGCGAGGCCTGCCAGGTGTCCCGGGACAGGTGGGTGATGTCCATGTCGCATGTAGGGACCGGGTAGGTGAGGCCCGCAAGGTGTTCCAGGAATGGGTGGCGATCCCCGCCGGAAGTTCCTGGGACTGGCAGGCGAGGCTAGCTATCCTAGGACACTTGTCTTGCCTCACCCTCCCGTCCCGTGACACCTGGCGGGCCTCGTCTGCCCATCCTTTGACATCTGGTTGTCTTCAGCCATCAGTCCCAGGATACCTGGAGGGCCTCACCCGCCCATCCTGTGAACATGCGAGCGAGGCCTGCCAGGCCTGGGATGGGTGGGCGAGTCACGCCAGGTGTCTGGGGAACGGGCAATTCCCGCCAGGAGTCCCTGGACGGTTGGGGAAGGGCTGCAATTGGTCCACTTAATGCGACACATTTTATGTGAATGCACCCTTGTTGTTTGTTATTACACTCCTAAAAGTAACTACTTTTAAGGTTGCTCTTTCTCTCTCTCTTGCTAGGCGTCCCAGGATGCGCAGGCAAGACCCGCCAGGCATCCCTGGATGGGCGGATGAGGCCTGCCATGTGTCCCGGGATGGGCGGGATAGGCCCAGCAGGTGTCCCGGAATGGGCGGGCGAGGCCCACCAGTTGTCCCAGGGCAGGCTGGCGAGTCCCGCAATTCGTCAACTTGACACGACGCATCTGTTGCGAACGCGCCCTTGTTGTTTGTTATTACACTTATAAAAGTAGCTACTTTTAGGTTTCTGTCTCTCTCTCTCGCTCTCTCTCTCTCTCTATTTTCTTTACTGTATATCTAAATTGCCAGCATAAGATAGAGATAAACAGAAAATATATCATTAATGAGTTTTACGTTGGGCTACCACTTCCAGTCGGATTCCACAGCTCCCCCCAATCCTCCCCATCCTCTTTAGCAATGTGACACTCATTACAGTGATTACACGGTGGATGCGTCTGTCCACATCGCTGCAGGTTATTCCGAGACTTACTGTCAATTAAGGCAATGAGGTAGGTTCTCAAGCAAACTATCTAATTCCTGTTATAAAACGATAATCATCCTGTGCTCTCTCGCTAGTGAGAACATCCTGTCTTGCAACGTATTCGCTGGAATGAGAAATATAACAATATAGTGGTTATTTATTGATGATGGTGTAATACACCGCTCTAAAGCATAGTGAGAGGAAGAAGTGTTTTGGTACTATGGCACACAATAGTTCGTTCCCTCCGCTGATCCAGAGCGAACACGAATACGCGACTATGAAACCCTGAAGCAGTTGAACAAGTAACTAATTAAGCACCCAACAGATGTCGCACCACCAGGCCAAGGAAGGAGGAGTGGAAAGCAGGTATTTTTCTTGAACAAAGAGTAGTCTCCATAATCTAATATCGTTATTAAGGTAGTGGGCATAATGTTTTTGTTGTTACGATGCTGGGTTTGTGTGTAAAATATGCAATTAAGGAAATATGTGAAAAGAATAAGAGAAAAGAGCTTAGGAAGTCAGTATTCATGATTATTTTTAATATTTCCTATAGATTAGCGTATCTTATCAACAGACATGACTGTTCACAAGATCGATACGTAACTTTCACCAACAGTGTTAACGGTGGTGTTCTGTAATCTGCAAGCTACCTCATATATATATATATATATATATATATATATATATATATATATATATATATATATATATATATATATATATATATATATATATATATATATATATATTACGTATGAGCCCGGCCTTGAAGAGGCGATACGTAAACAGAAATAATGGAGGGAGGACAAGATAAAATTAATTTGAACTTACCGTAAAACTGATTATAATGAATATTTAATCTAGAGGAATAGGTCGCCAGAAACTCAGCTAGTTACTTTACAGCTATTTATTACAAAGAGGCTCGTACTGGCCTGGAGAAAAGTAAATGCAGCGTCCACACGTTGGGGCACTTATATAATCTCACAAATGGATAATAGCTGGCTCAAAATGGATTCATACAAGCTGGTTTCATAAACTTGGGTAATGCAACACTTGCGGGCAGACAGACTTCATACGTGACTCAGGGAATCTGGAAAAAGGATCCCAGATTACAAGATAAAAGAAAAAAATGACTTCTTGCTTGATTAAGGATAATTAATTCTCTAACACTGGGAAAGGAACTCTAATGTTTCACTGAGGTATGCAACTGAAGGCTTAGTCTTTACAAGTCACAAAGGGGAGCACGTGGCCCGATGAGGACAAAGGGTTTTGATGTAGGAGGGATAAAATGAGTGACTTGAAAGTGAAATTAGCAAGAGTCATATGGTAGTAAAAGGTGTGGGTTGCTGGGTTGGGAGGACGCCTGGCGGGCCGTCGCCCGCCCGTCCGGGGACGGCCTGCCGGGCCGTCGGGCGCCGCCCGGTCCGGGGACGCCTGGGCCGTCGCCCGCGCCCAGCCATAGGGCCTGCCGCCCGCCCGGGACGCCTGGCGGGCCGTCGCCCCGCCCGTCCCGGACCGGGAGTCGCCTGTTCCCGGGACGGGGCGGGCCGAGGGACGCCTGGCAGGCCGTCGCACGCCCGTCCCGGGACGCCTGGCGGGGCCCCCCGGTCCCGGGAAGCCTGGCCGGCCGTCCCGGGACCGCCTTTGCGGGCGCCATCGACCGCCCGTCCCGGGACGCCTGGCGGGCCGTCGCCCCGCCCCGTCCCGGACCTGGGCGGGCGTCGCCCCGCCCACCCCCCCGTCCCGGGACGGCCTTTTGGCGGGGCCGTCGCGCCCGTCCCGGGGACGCCTGCCGTAGTCGGACCCCGCAGCCGTCCCGGGACGCCTGGCGGGCCATCGCCCGCCCGTCCCGGGACGGACGCCTGGCGGGCCGTCGCCCGCCGCCCTCCCGGGAACGCCTGGCGGGCCATCGCCCCGTGTCCCGACCCGTTCCCGGGACCCGCTGCCTGGGACGCCCCTCCGCGGGCCATCGCCCGCCCGTCCCGGGACGCCGGCGTCGGGCCCGACCCGTCCCGGGAGCTGGCGGGCCAGTCGCCCGCCCATCGACGGGCCTTGACGCCTTGCCCGCCGCCCCGCCCGCCAATCCCAGTAAGCCTGGCGGGACGGGCGGGCGACGGCCCGCCAGTGTCCTGGGACTGGAGGGCGAGGCCCGCCAGGCGTCCCGGGACAGGCGGGCGAGGCCCACCAGGCGTCCTGGGACGGGCGGGCGACGGCCCGGGACCCCTGGGGGGCCACGCCCGGCCGTCCCGGGACGCCTGGCGGGCCGTCGCCCGCCCGTTTCCCGGGACGCCTGGCGGCCGTCGCCCCGCCCGTCCCGGGACGCCCGGCGAGCCGTCGCCCGCCCATCCCAGGGGCGCCTAGCGGGCCGTCGCCCCCGCCCGTCCCGGGACGGCTGGTGGGCCGTCGCCCGCCCGTTCCCGGGACCCGCAGGCCGTCGCCCGCCCCCGTCCCGGGACCGGTGGCGGGCCGTCGCTCCCGCCCGTCTGGGAGGGCCTGCGCCTCGCGGGCCGTCCCGTCCCGGGAAGCCCTGGCGGGCCGTCGCCCGGCCGTCCCGGGACGCCTGGCGGGCCGTCGGCCCGCCGTCACGGGACGCCCTGGCCGGGGCCGTCCCGCCCGCGTCCCGGGACGCTGGCGGGCCGTCGCCCGTCCGTCCCTGGACGCCTGGCGGGCCTCGCCCGCCCGTCCGCACGCCGTCGGGACGCCTGGCGGGCCGTCGCCCGCCGTCCGGGACCTTTGGCGGGCCGTCGCCCGCCCGTCCCGGGACGGTTGGCGGGCCGTCGCCCGCCCTTCCCGGGGCGCCTAACGAGCCGTCGCCGCCCGTCCCGGGATGCCTGGCGGGCCCGTCGCCCGCCTGTCCCGGGACGCCTGGCGATGGCCCGCCAACCGTCCCGGGACGGGCGGGCGACGGCCCGCCAAAGGTCCCGGGGAACGGGCGGGGCCGAACGGCCCCGCCAAAGGCCCGTCCCGGGAACAGGCGGGCGACGGCCCGCCAGGGCGTCCGGGACGGGCCGGGCGACGCTCGCTAGGCGCCCCGGGAAGGGAGGGCGACGGCCCGCCAAACCGTCCCGGGACGGGCGGGCGACGGCCCGCCCGTCCCGGACCTTTGGCGGGCCCGTCATCCCGTCCAGTACTGGGAACGCCTGGTGGGCCGGGCTCCGCCGCTGTCACCCGTCCCGGGACCTTTGGCGGGCCGTCGCCTCCCGGCCCGTCCCGGGACGCCTGGTGGGCCTCTTCCCCACTTGCCCGTTCCCGGGACGCCTGGCGGGCGTCGCCCAGGCCCGTACCCGGGACGCCTTGGCGGGACCGTCGCCTGCCCGTCCCGAGGACGCCTGGCGGTGGGTCGTGGCCCCGCCGGCCCCGCCCGCCCAATCCCCAGTACGCACCTGGCGGGACGGGCGTGGGCGACGGCCCGCCAGGCGTCCAGGGACGGGTGGGCCGTCGCCTGGGGGGCCATCGCCTGCCCGTTCCAGGAGGGACACCTGGCGGGCCCTCCCGCCTCCACCCGGGACGCCTGGCAAGGCCTCGCCCGCCCGTCACGGGATTGCCTGACGGGCCTCGCCCGCTCCCGTCCCGGGGACGCATGGGTGGGTCTCGCGCCCGCCCGTCCCGGGATGCCTGGCGGGCCTTCGCCGCCCGTCCCGGACGCCTGGCGGGCCGTCGCCCGCCCGTCCCGGGACCCCTGGCGGCCCCGGGACACCTGGCGGCCCGGGACGCCTGGCAGGCCGTCGCCCCCCCGCCCGTCCCGGGGACGGCCTGGCAGGCCGTCGCCCCCGCCCGTCACGACCCCTGGCGGGCCGTCGGCCCCGCCCGCCCGTCCCGGGAACCCCCCCCCTGGGGGGCCCGCCGTCGCCAACCGCCCGTCCGGGGACCCCTGGGCCGTCCGCCCTCCCGCGTTCCGGGACCCTGGCGGGCCGTCGCCCGCCCGTCCCGGGACCCCATGGCGGGCCGTCGCCCGCCCGCCCGTCCCGGGACCCCTGGGCGGGCCGTCCGCCCGGCCCGTCCCCGGGACCCCTGGCGGGCCGTCGCCCGCCCCTTCCCGGGAACCCCCTGGGCCGGGCCGTCCCCCCCGTCCCGGGGACCCATGGCGGGGCCGTCCCCCCTCCCGGGACGCCGGCGGGCCGTCGCCCGCCTGTCCCGGGACGCCTGGGCGGGCCGTCGCCCGCCCGTCCCGGGACCCATGGCGACGTTTCAGCCCGCCCGTCCCTGCAGAGAACAACAGTTTTGCTCAACCTTAGAATCAGAATATGCCACTGAATCCTTTCAATTCTCCTACGGATTCTCTGAATCCTCTGCTCCTTCTCCTGGCTCTCCATGAATCTTCTCTCAATCCTTTGCTTCTTCTTCTGACACTCCAAGAATCTTCACCTGAATCCTTTGCTTCTTCTTGGCGACTGAGACAGTCCATGAATCTTCTCTCAATCCTCTGCGTCCTTTTCCTGGCTCTCCACGATTCTTCTCTCCAATCCTCTGCTTTTCTTCTTCTGACACTCCACGAATCTTCCCTGCCTGTGCACGCTCCACGAATCTTCTCCGACTCTGACTGCTTTCTTTCTCCTGGCACTCCAATAATCTTCTTCTGTATCCACTGCTTCTCCTGCACTAAATCCACGAATCTTCTTCTCTTTCTCCCGCTGCTTCTTTCTCCTGGCACTCCACAAATCTTCTCTGAATCTGCTGCTTCTCCTGGCACTCCAATAATCTTCTCTGAATCCGCTGCTTCTACTCTTGGCACTCCACGAATCCTCTCATTTTCCTCGCCGTTGCTACATTCTTCCCATTTTCCTTTCCCTTTCAGGAATCAATAAAACTCTTAGAAAACATTTTATCATTCTTATTTCCCTCTAACTTTACTTTTCTTCAACGATTAACAAAGCAAACGTATTACATATAAACATCAAACCTTCCATACAGTAAGTTAAAAACTTTAATGAAATAGAAACTTTTAGTTTTATCAAAAATGAAACAAATCATTGCAATTGACTCCTAAACTCCATTTCAAACTAAAATGAATTGTAACAGGGATATAGGAAAGAAGTCCTTTAAATTCGAGTTAAACTCGAATTATTATGTAAATAACAAAATTTACTGTAAAAAATTATTGTGTAAATGAAAATCGCAGTTTGTAAATAACCTTTATTGATTTAAATAATAATAATAAAAAAACTTTACACACAACAAACATTCTCCTCAAATTTTTCACATCTGATCCCTCTTCGTGAGGCCAGCTTAGACTTAATCGCGCCATTCCTTGAAGATGGACACCTGCTCTTTCATTTTCCACTTGCCCTTCTCCAGGCATCTGTAATCCCCCTGGAGGTTCTTGAGCTGGCAAACCAATTTCTCCTTCACTCCTCGCAGCTGTCTAACCTCATCTTCCAACTGGTCGTTCCGTTCGCCCTGGACACCGGTCTTCCTATCCAGCGACTTGAAGTGATGATTTCGTTCCTCTAGAAGGTACCTCAACTCGTTTCTCTTCAGTTTCGCAACCTGAACTTCACAATGGAGTTCACACGTTTCCTTCGTGAGGTCTTCCACTTCCTTCTGCAGAGCTGGAACCTGACCTCGGCGTCTTTCCTGTCGGATTAGCGGTTTTCGTCGCGTCTTTTCGTTCCTGAACGAGCCTCGCCATCCGCGCCGCTTCTTCGGTCTATATCTGCAGGTCCTTCTCCTTCTGTCGTAGGAGTTTCTCTTGCCTCTCAACCTGGCAGTTTGCCTCTGGCAATTGCACTGTCGGTTCCCTTATCCTACGTCTCACCTTCGAATAAGTGGGCCCTTTCTTGCCAGGCCTGTTGTTGCAACTCCTCCTGAGTTATCTGGATCACACGAGTGCTTTCTTCCTTTCCGCCCGCCTTCTGAATCTCTTCATAGTAGTCATTGACTACTGATGATGGAGGCTCCATCATCAGTAATCAAGAGGAACCTCACCAGTGAATAGGCACCTTATAAACAAGATGACTATCTTTGCGTTAGACTTCATTCCGTATTTCGAGCAACATCTACACAACGACGTCCCACAACAGCTGCTGCCAAAGCCAGGTAAGGCCACATTTTCTTCAAACTGGAATGCCCAGTTCATATACTCTCATTTCTATCTCTCGCTTTTTCCTTGATTTTCAATATTTTTAAAGAGATATTTCGATTTATCAAAATAGAGCAGGAAACATTCTGATAGATTTTTAATCATGCCTTGTCTCTAGGTGTTATAAAATGCTGCAATTTACTCTCTCTCTCTCTCTCTCTCTCTCTCTCTCTCTCTCTCTCTCTCTCTCTCTCTCTCGTACGGGATCTTTTTGCAGTACGTATCTTTTTTGTCTGGTCTCTTATCATCTTATCTATTAAAATAAATTTAGGGATTTTCCTTTATTTACCTTTTTGTCTACAAGAAAAACAATACTAACTACAGGCGGGCAATTGGAACTGAGCAAAAACTGGCCATTTTTCTAAGCTACGTTTTATTTTTATTGAATTTAACAAGATAACTAAAAGATATAATTCTAAATGAATTAGCCGAGACATCAAGAGAAATAATATATATTATATATAATAATCAACTACTCAACCATAATGATTTTCAAAAACTATAGGTAAGTTTTAAGATTTTAAATTTATATCATATGCATACAAAGAAAAGGTAAACGAAATTTAATTATACTAAATTTTGTCCTATATGAAAGTGAAAATGAGATTTAAAGGAGTACAATTTTATTAGAGTATAACTTGATTCGTAAACTGAAATGCAATATAGAAATAAAGTAGAAAATCCTAACAACCCCATTTCTATATAAGGCGACGCATTTGGTGTGAACGCATCCTTAGAACACAAATGTAAATAATACTGTTTAATACGGATGATAATGACAACAATTAAAAATATTGTGCCTCTCAAAGATGTGTAACGAAGAAACTGTTGCAATTTAAAAACAATTACAGAGTCAATAATGTCGTCAAATAATAAATACAACAGTGAAAACGACATGACATGTAAGGTTAAGAAAATGTATTGCAGAAGCGTGCTTGATAAAGAAAAAAAAAAAAATCTGTGTAAAACACGTTCCAGGGAAATTAAATACATAACCCACACTTTTGTTACATAATATAAACTGTAGATTCCATACCTGATCGTCTGTGTGAGGTCACAGATGCAGATGTAAATACATAACCCACACTTCTGTTACATAATATAAACTGTAGATTCCATACCTGATCGTCTGTGTGAGGTCACAGATGCAGATGGAGGTTGGACATCCTACTCATTGTATATTATCATACTAATAATAATGATGAAATATTGACACTAGCTCACGTGTTTTTAGTTATGTTCCTTTTACTTGATTACCAGTTAATGCTAATGTTTTGGAAGATCATGCATATTTTAGAGTGAAAAGTAATATTTATAGTATCTCAAAATTAAATGAAAAAAAAACGTGATATTGGTTCAAAGTTATCTGCCAGATTATCGGAAAAATGTGATGGTTTTTTAGTTTAACATCTAGTCAAACAAATAAGCCTTAAATTTTGAATATAGAAGGCTTTATAAATATCACTACTTTTATTTGTTATTTTGAAATAAAGGGAATTACAAAACGCGCTTCTTTCCAAGAAAAGAAGGAAAACAGATTAAGGTAATAAAGTTGAGACAGAATAAGAGCACAGCAGTTAAGAAACTAAGGCGGGAATATTAAAAGGGGGTCCAAAAGGTAGAAGAAATAAGCCCTGATAGAATTAGTGGAGCTAAAAGCTGCAGCCTACGAATGGCCATATACTAGGCAACTTAACTCGCCAATGCAAAGGTAGAAGCTAGTGGTTCCTAACCCTCCCTAAGACAGGAAATGGTCAGGGAACGGCAAGGACCACAACAGTTGACTTCACAGTAGAGAAAAGTTAAATTCCTACAATAACATATTAACTCTTTTACACATTAGAATTAGCTATAACTACATCGGCACTAGAAAACTACTTTGCTTCTTGAAACACAGAAATTGAGTAAAGTTATTTTCTATTACAATGCATCTTGAAAACAAGGATGAAAATATCCTTACGAAAGAAATATGGTAAAATTGATGATAACTGATATTTTGCAACTGACCTGGTGCTAGGAAGAAAATAAGAACACGAGGCTTCTTCACACCGTAATCTAGGAAAGAACTTAATAAGTTATCTCTCTCTCTCTTTCTCTTTATCTCTACTTATCTTTGTCTTGTTATATTCTGTGGTTCTGTCTTTCTCTTTTCCACCAAATATGAACCTGTTGTATTGGTGAAAGTATCCTAATATTTCATGTTGTTTTAGTTACTAACATTTAGTAAATAAAGAAAATTATATATAGCCGTAATTTTTCAGTGTTATTGCCCACATCGCCCGCCTTCTCTATGGAGGTTGGCCCAATCATGAATTGTATAAGTATATAGACATGTATCTGTGTGTATGGTTGCTACCTCTATAAAGTAAGTGAACTGAAAATTTTGCTAATTTACTGAAATAGATACTCTCTCTCTCTCTCTCTCTCTCTCTCTCTCTCCTCTCTCTCTCTCGCTCTCTCCTCTATATATATATATATATATATATATATATATATATATATATATATATATATTATATAAAGAGGTGGCTTGCTGCTTACAGAACACCACCGTTATCACTGTTGGTGAAAGTTTTGTATCGATCTCGTGGACAGTCATGTCAGTATATAAGATTTAATAATCTACAGGAAATGCTATTTCATAAATACTGAGTTCCTAAGCACTTTAGTCTCATATTTATTTCGCATATTTCCCTAAATGCACATTTTACACTCAAATCCAGTATCGTCAACAACAAAATGTTTACTACCACTCTCTTAATTAACGTTAATAGGTTATGGATACTTTACTCTATGCTCAAGAAAAATAAATACCTGCTGCCCACTCCTCCTTCCTTGGCCTGACGGCGCAACATCTATTGGATGCTCCGTTAGTTACTTGTTCAACTGCTTCGGGGTTTCATAGTCGCAGATTCGTGTTCACTCTGGATCAGCGGAGGGAACGAA